>NC_061867.1:27099182-27399182 GCF_907164915.1 Impatiens glandulifera
AATTTAACCAAAAGCTTATATATCGATATGTACATGACATCATATTTATATGATTCAACCAAAAACACTATCTCTCGATAGGTACATGACATCGATTTTATACGATTCATCTAAAAACACAAACTCTCGATAGGTACATGACATTGCTTTTATACAATTCAAGCTAAAACTTTATCTCTCGATAGGTACATGACATCATTTTATACGATTCATCCAAAAACTCTAACTCTCGATAGGTACATAATATTACTTTTATACAATTCAAACAAAAAACCTTATCTCTCGATAGGTACATGACATTGTTTTTATACGATTCTGCAAAAAACTCTATCTCTCGATAGGTACATGATATTGTTTTTATACGATTCAACCAAAAACTCTTTTCTCAATAGGTACATGACATCGTTTTTATGCGATTCAATCAAAGACCATATCTCTCGATAGATACACGACATCATTTTTTTACTATTCAATGAAAAACCTTATCTCTCGATTGGTACATGCCATTGTTTTTATACAATTTAACCAAAAGCTTATCTATCGATATGTACATGACATCATATTTATATGATTCAACCAAAAACACTATCTCTCGATAGGTACATGACATCGATTTTATACGATTCATCTAAAAACACAAACTCTCGATAGGTACATGACATTGCTTTTATACAATTCAAGCTAAAACTTTATCTCTCGATAGGTACATGACATCATTTTATACGATTCATCCAAAAACTCTAACTCTCGATAGGTACATAATATTACTTTTATACAATTCAAACAAAAAACCTTATCTCTCGATAGGTACATGACATTGTTTTTATACGATTCTGCAAAAAACTCTATCTCTCGATAGGTACATGATATTGTTTTTATACGATTCAACCAAAAACTCTTTTCTCAATAGGTACATGACATCGTTTTTATGCGATTCAATCAAAGACCATATCTCTCGATAGATACACGACATCATTTTTTTACTATTCAATGAAAAACCTTATCTCTCGATTGGTACATGCCATTGTTTTTATACAATTTAACCAAAAGCTTATCTATCGATATGTACATGACATCATATTTATATGATTCAACCAAAAACACTATCTCTCGATAGGTACATGACATCGATTTTATACGATTCATCTAAAACACAAACTCTCGATAGGTACATGACATTGCTTTTATACAATTCAAGCTAAAACTTTATCTCTCGATAGGTACATGACATCATTTTATACGATTCATCCAAAAACTCTAACTCTCGATAGGTACATAATATTACTTTTATACAATTCAAACAAAAAACCTTATCTCTCGATAGGTACATGACATTGTTTTTATACGATTCTGCAAAAAACTCTATCTCTCGATAGGTACATGATATTGTTTTTATACGATTCAACCAAAAACTCTTTTCTCAATAGGTACATGACATCGTTTTTATGCGATTCAATCAAAGACCATATCTCTCGATAGATACACGACATCATTTTTTTACTATTCAATGAAAAACCTTATCTCTCGATTGGTACATGCCATTGTTTTTATACAATTTAACCAAAAGCTTATCTATCGATATGTACATGACATCATATTTATATGATTCAACCAAAAACACTATCTCTCGATAGGTACATGACATCGATTTTATACGATTCATCTAAAAACACAAACTCTCGATAGGTACATGACATTGCTTTTATACAATTCAAGCTAAAACTTTATCTCTCGATAGGTACATGACATCATTTTATACGATTCATCCAAAAACTCTAACTCTCGATAGGTACATAATATTACTTTTATACAATTCAAACAAAAAACCTTATCTCTCGATAGGTACATGACATTGTTTTTATACGATTCTGCAAAAAACTCTATCTCTCGATAGGTACATGATATTGTTTTTATACGATTCAACCAAAAACTCTTTTCTCAATAGGTACATGACATCGTTTTTATGCGATTCAATCAAAGACCATATCTCTCGATAGATACACGACATCATTTTTTTACTATTCAATGAAAAACTTTATCTCTCGATTGGTACATGCCATTGTTTTTATACAATTTAACCAAAAGCTTATCTATCGATATGTACATGACATCATATTTATATGATTCAACCAAAAACACTATCTCTCGATAGGTACATGACATCGATTTTATACGATTCATCTAAAAACACAAACTCTCGATAGGTACATGACATTGCTTTTATACAATTCAAGCTAAAACTTTATCTCTCGATAGGTACATGACATCATTTTATACGATTCATCCAAAAACTCTAACTCTCGATAGGTACATAATATTACTTTTATACAATTCAAACAAAAAACCTTATCTCTCGATAGGTACATGACATTGTTTTTATACGATTCTGCAAAAAACTCTATCTCTCGATAGGTACATGATATTGTTTTTATACGATTCAACCAAAAACTCTTTTCTCAATAGGTACATGACATCGTTTTTATGCGATTCAATCAAAGACCATATCTCTCGATAGATACACGACATCATTTTTTTACTATTCAATGAAAAACCTTATCTCTCGATTGGTACATGCCATTGTTTTTATACAATTTAACCAAAAGCTTATCTATCGATATGTACATGACATCATATTTATATGATTCAACCAAAAACACTATCTCTCGATAGGTACATAACATCGATTTTATACGATTCATCTAAAAACACAAACTCTCGATAGGTACATGACATTGCTTTATACAATTCAAGCTAAAACTTTATCTCTCGATAGGTACATGACATCATTTTATACGATTCATCCAAAAACTCTAACTCTCGATAGGTACATAATATTACTTTTATACAATTCAAACAAAAAACCTTATCTCTCGATAGGTACATGACATTGTTTTTATACGATTCTGCAAAAAACTCTATCTCTCGATAGGTACATGATATTGTTTTTATACGATTCAACCAAAAACTCTTTTCTCAATAGGTACATGACATCGTTTTTATGCGATTCAATCAAAGACCATATCTCTCGATAGATACACGACATCATTTTTTTACTATTCAATGAAAAACCTTATCTCTCGATTGGTACATGCCATTGTTTTTATACAATTTAACCAAAAGCTTATCTATCGATATGTACATGACATCATATTTATATGATTCAACCAAAAACACTATCTCTCGATAGGTACATAACATCGATTTTATAAGATTCATCTAAAACACAAACTCTCGATAGGTACATGACATTGCTTTTATACAATTCAAGCTAAAACTTTATCTCTCGATAGGTACATGACATCATTTTATACGATTCATCCAAAAACTCTAACTCTCGATAGGTACATAATATTACTTTTATACAATTCAAACAAAAAACCTTATCTCTCGATAGGTACATGACATTGTTTTTATACGATTCTGCAAAAAACTCTATCTCTCGATAGGTACATGATATTGTTTTTATACGATTCAACCAAAAACTCTTTTCTCAATAGGTACATGACATCGTTTTTATGCGATTCAATCAAAGACCATATCTCTCGATAGATACACGACATCATTTTTTTACTATTCAATGAAAAACCTTATCTCTCGATTGGTACATGCCATTGTTTTTATACAATTTAACCAAAAGCTTATCTATCGATATGTACATGACATCATATTTATATGATTCAACCAAAAACACTATCTCTCGATAGGTACATGACATCAATTTTATACGATTCATTTCAAAACACAAACTCTCGATAGGTACATGACATTGCTTTTATACAATTCAAGCTAAAACTTTATCTCTCGATAGGTACATGACATCATTTTATACGATTCATCCAAAAACTCTAACTCTCGATAGGTACATAATATTACTTTTATACAATTCAAACAAAAAACCTTATCTCTCGATAGGTACATGACATTGTTTTTATACGATTCTGCAAAAAACTCTATCTCTCGATAGGTACATGATATTGTTTTTATACGATTCAACCAAAAACTCTTTTCTCAATAGGTACATGACATCGTTTTTATGCGATTCAATCAAAGACCATATCTCTCGATAGATACACGACATCATTTTTTTACTATTCAATGAAAAACCTTATCTCTCGATTGGTACATGCCATTGTTTTTATACAATTTAACCAAAAGCTTATCTATCGATATGTACATGACATCATATTTATATGATTCAACCAAAAACACTATCTCTCGATAGGTACATGACATCGATTTTATACGATTCATCTAAAAACACAAACTCTCGATAGGTACATGACATTGCTTTTATACAATTCAAGCTAAAACTTTATCTCTCGATAGGTACATGACATCATTTTATACGATTCATCCAAAAACTCTAACTCTCGATAGGTACATAATATTACTTTTATACAATTCAAACAAAAAACCTTATCTCTCGATAGGTACATGACATTGTTTTTATACGATTCTGCAAAAAACTCTATCTCTCGATAGGTACATGATATTGTTTTTATACGATTCAACCAAAAACTCTTTTCTCAATAGGTACATGACATCGTTTTTATGCGATTCAATCAAAGACCATATCTCTCGATAGATACACGACATCATTTTTTTACTATTCAATGAAAAACCTTATCTCTCGATTGGTACATGCCATTGTTTTTATACAATTTAACCAAAAGCTTATCTATCGATATGTACATGACATCATATTTATATGATTCAACCAAAAACACTATCTCTCGATAGGTACATGACATCGATTTTATACGATTCATCTAAAAACACAAACTCTCGATAGGTACATGACATTGCTTTTATACAATTCAAGCTAAAACTTTATCTCTCGATAGGTACATGACATCATTTTATACGATTCATCCAAAAACTCTAACTCTCGATAGGTACATAATATTACTTTTATACAATTCAAACAAAAAACCTTATCTCTCGATAGGTACATGACATTGTTTTTATACGATTCTGCAAAAAACTCTATCTCTCGATAGGTACATGATATTGTTTTTATACGATTCAACCAAAAACTCTTTTCTCAATAGGTACATGACATCGTTTTTATGCGATTCAATCAAAGACCATATCTCTCGATAGATACACGACATCATTTTTTTACTATTCAATGAAAAACTTATCTCTCGATTGGTACATGCCATTGTTTTTATACAATTTAACCAAAAGCTTATCTATCGATATGTACATGACATCATATTTATATGATTCAACCAAAAACACTATCTCTCGATAGGTACATGACATTGCTTTTATACAATTCAAACTAAAACTTTATCTCTCGATAGGTACATCACATCATTTTATACAATTCAAGCTAAAACTTTATCTCTCGATAGGTACATGACATCATTTTATACGATTCATCCAAAAACTCTAACTCTCGATAGGTACATAATATTACTTTTATACAATTCAAACAAAAAACCTTATCTCTCGATAGGTACATGACATTGTTTTTATACGATTCTGCAAAAAACTCTATCTCTCGATAGGTACATGATATTGTTTTTATACGATTCAACCAAAAACTCTTTTCTCAATAGGTACATGACATCGTTTTTATGCGATTCAATCAAAGACCATATCTCTCGATAGATACACGACATCATTTTTTTACTATTCAATGAAAAACCTTATCTCTCGATTGGTACATGCCATATTTTTATACAATTTAACCAAAAGCTTATCTATCGATATGTACATGACATCATATTTATATGATTCAACCAAAAACACTATCTCTCGATAGGTACATGACATCGATTTTATACGATTCATCTAAAAACACAAACTCTCGATAGGTACATGACATTGCTTTTATACAATTCAAGCTAAAACTTTATCTCTCGATAGGTACATGACATCATTTTATACGATTCATCCAAAAACTCTAACTCTCGATAGGTACATAATATTACTTTTATACAATTCAAACAAAAAACCTTATCTCTCGATAGGTACATGACATTGTTTTTATACGATTCTGCAAAAAACTCTATCTCTCGATAGGTACATGATATTGTTTTTATACGATTCAACCAAAAACTCTTTTCTCAATAGGTACATGACATCGTTTTTATGCGATTCAATCAAAGACCATATCTCTCGATAGATACACGACATCATTTTTTTACTATTCAATGAAAAACCTTATCTCTCGATTGGTACATGCCATTGTTTTTATACAATTTAACCAAAAGCTTATCTATCGATATGTACATGACATCATATTTATATGATTCAACCAAAAACACTATCTCTCGATAGGTACATGACATCGATTTTATACGATTCATCTAAAAACACAAACTCTCGATAGGTACATGACATTGCTTTTATACAATTCAAGCTAAAACTTTATCTCTCGATAGGTACATGACATCATTTTATACGATTCATCCAAAAACTCTAACTCTCGATAGGTACATAATATTACTTTTATACAATTCAAACAAAAAACCTTATCTCTCGATAGGTACATGACATTGTTTTTATACGATTCTGCAAAAAACTCTATCTCTCGATAGGTACATGATATTGTTTTTATACGATTCAACCAAAAACTCTTTTCTCAATAGGTACATGACATCGTTTTTATGCGATTCAATCAAAGACCATATCTCTCGATAGATACACGACATCATTTTTTTACTATTCAATGAAAAACTTTATCTCTCGATTGGTACATGCCATTGTTTTTATACAATTTAACCAAAAGCTTATCTATCGATATGTACATGACATCATATTTATATGATTCAACCAAAAACACTATCTCTCGATAGGTACATGACATCGATTTTATACGATTCATCTAAAAACACAAACTCTCGATAGGTACATGACATTGCTTTTATACAATTCAAGCTAAAACTTTATCTCTCGATAGGTACATGACATCATTTTATACGATTCATCCAAAAACTCTAACTCTCGATAGGTACATAATATTACTTTTATACAATTCAAACAAAAAACCTTATCTCTCGATAGGGACATGACATTGTTTTTATACGATTCTGCAAAAAACTCTATCTCTCGATAGGTACATGATATTGTTTTTATACGATTCAACCAAAAACTCTTTTCTCAATAGGTACATGACATCGTTTTTATGCGATTCAATCAAAGACCATATCTCTCGATAGATACACGACATCATTTTTTTACTATTCAATGAAAAACCTTATCTCTCGATTGGTACATGCCATTGTTTTTATACAATTTAACCAAAAGCTTATCTATCGATATGTACATGACATCATATTTATATGATTCAACCAAAAACACTATCTCTCGATAGGTACATGACATCGATTTTATACGATTCATCTAAAAACACAAACTCTCGATAGGTACATGACATTGCTTTTATACAATTCAAGCTAAAACTTTATCTCTCGATAGGTACATGACATCATTTTATACGATTCATCCAAAAACTCTAACTCTCGATAGGTACATAATATTACTTTTATACAATTCAAACAAAAAACCTTATCTCTCGATAGGGACATGACATTGTTTTTATACGATTCTGCAAAAAACTCTATCTCTCGATAGGTACATGATATTGTTTTTATACGATTCAACCAAAAACTCTTTTCTCAATAGGTACATGACATCGTTTTTATGCGATTCAATTAAAGACCATATCTCTCGATAGATACACGACATCATTTTTTTACTATTCAATGAAAAACCTTATCTCTCGATTGGTACATGCCATTGTTTTTATACAATTTAACCAAAAGCTTATCTATCGATATGTACATGACATCATATTTATATGATTCAACCAAAAACACTATCTCTCGATAGGTACATAACATCGATTTTATACGATTCATCTAAAAACACAAACTCTCGATAGGTACATGACATTGCTTTTATACAATTCAAGCTAAAACTTTATCTCTCGATAGGTACATGACATCATTTTATACGATTCATCCAAAAACTCTAACTCTCGATAGGTACATAATATTACTTTTATACAATTCAAACAAAAAACCTTATCTCTCGATAGGGACATGACATTGTTTTTATACGATTCTGCAAAAAACTCTATCTCTCGATAGGTACATGATATTGTTTTTATACGATTCAACCAAAAACTCTTTTCTCAATAGGTACATGACATCGTTTTTATGCGATTCAATTAAAGACCATATCTCTCGATAGATACACGACATCATTTTTTTACTATTCAATGAAAAACCTTATCTCGCGATTGGTACATGCCATTGTTTTTATACAATTTAACCAAAAGCTTATCTATCGATATGTACATGACATCATATTTATATGATTCAACCAAAAACACTATCTCTCGATAGGTACATAACATCGATTTTATATGATTCATCTAAAAACACAAACTCTCGATAGGTACATGACATTGCTTTTATACAATTCAAGCTAAAACTTTATCTCTCGATAGGTACATGACATCATTTTATACGATTCATCCAAAAACTCTAACTCTCGATAGGTACATAATATTACTTTTATACAATTCAAACAAAAAACCTTATCTCTCGATAGGTACATGACATTGTTTTTATACGATTCTGCAAAAAACTCTATCTCTCGATAGGTACATGATATTGTTTTTATACGATTCAACCAAAAACTCTTTTCTCAATAGGTACATGACATCGTTTTTATGCGATTCAATCAAAGACCATATCTCTCGATAGATACACGACATCATATTTATTTGATTCAACCAAAAAACTGTATCTCTCGATAGGTACATGACATTATTTTTATACGATTCAACCAAAAATAATATATCTCGATAGGTTCATGACATCGTTTTTATACAATTCAAACAAAAAACCTGATCTCTTGATAGGTACATGACATTGCTTTTATACAATTCAAACAAAAAACCTTATCTCTATATAGGTATATGACATCGTGTTTTTATGATACAACCAAAAACCCTATCTTTTGATAGTTACATCACAACGATTTTATAAGATTCAACCAAAATCTCTATATCTGGATAAGTAAATGACATCATTTTTATAGATTCGTCTAACTCTCGATACATACATGACATTATTTTCTCAGAGTCTGATGTATTCTTGTCCTATGGGCGAAATACTTGTTCGGTACGGCCACAATCCATTTTCTTAGAGTTTGTTGTACTCTTGTCCTATGGGCGGCCTTCTAATGGATGCATGCCACGTGTCCTTGAAGAATATTTGACTATTGGTTTCCTTCTATTACAAATAGATACTCAAGAACAACGGACGAATCTCTCGATCTGCTAGTGACAAAATTTACAAGCTTACTCATGCCTTACTAATTTCCATCATCTTACAAGTTCAAGAGAGACAAAATCATAATATTGTCTAGCTGAGAGATATTTTTTATAATATTATAAGTTGAATAGAGGTTTTTCTGTTCAACAAAGTGTTAGTTAGTTCAGTAAACTATATTTGATTCAAAGAGTTTAGTGAAATCCTTTAGGTTATGGAAGAAGGGATGACATATGAGTGTTTGCTCTGAACATCCATAAACAACTCCATGTGTTCTTCACTTTATGTCATTCATCGTTCATTGGTTCAAAGCTTCAAATTCGACGAACAATTCTGCACTTGAAACTATTTCAAGAGTTCGAAGGATTTTTAAAGAATAGAAAGAGATATTAATCCCTACCAGGATTTATATCAAATCGTTTGTCATAAGTTGTTATCAATAGTCAGACCATAATCTCTATTGGAAACACCGATCCTATCAAGTGGTATCAGATCCCTATTTTTTATTCTCAAGCTTCTAATGAACCTGAATCATGTCTAAAGATGCCAGCTCCTCCAAGATCCCTGTGTTTTCGAAAGAAAACTACATGGTGTGGAAGAAAAGAGTTCGTGCCCATCTTGCCTCCTTACACGATAACATGTGGAGTGTGGTCACAAAAGGTCTTATCAAGATAGAGAAGAACAAATCTGAGTGGACACATGAAGACAAGAGGAATAACAACCTCGACAACTTGTACATGTATATCTTGTACAAATCACTTGATGACAACATGTTCAACTACATCATATCATGCGAGTCTGCCAAAGAAATTTGGGACAGACTCACTCAACTCTGTGAAGGCAACGAGCAAACCAAAGAAAACAAGATTATGGTTTCCACTCAGTAGTTTGACAACTTTAAGATGTGTCTTAGAGAGACAATGACTGAGTTTGATGCAAGATTCAGCAAGATTGTTACCACCCTATCCATTTTGGGCAAGACCTACAACAATAGAGAGATTGTTATAAAGGTCATGCATGCTTTGCCAAGGGAGTGGGACATCAAGACAATGGCGATGAGGTTGTCCAAAGACCTCAATAAGATGGAGCTCTTCCATTTGTTTTGTCGATCTGAAGGCCAATGAGTTTGAGTTGAACTCTAGGAATGAAGAGGAGCACCCCACATCCGCCATCATAACCAAGGCTTTAGAGATTGCCAAGGAGACACTTGTTTCCACTGAAGTAAATACAGCTTCTCAAAAGCTCAGCAGTGATACAATGGCTCTTCTCGTGAAGAAATTCGTCAAATTCATGAAGAGGATCAATTCTAACTCAAGATCTTCAAATAATACCAATGATGATAAAGCTAAATTTAAAGCTAACGTCAAATGCTTTAATAGTGGTATTTTAGGTCATTACAAATCGGAGTGTAGAAAGACAAAACGTGATGAGAAGAAGAAAGACAACGAAAACGAGTTGAAGGCTCTCATTAAGGCTGATAGCAAGGCCATGTGGATGCAAAGAGACTTAGACTACTCATTATCCAGCGATAGTGATGATGAAAAGGTTGCTTGCTTCATAGAAAAAGAAGAGGAAGATTCTAAGGAATCCGAGTTATTTGATTTCTCCTCAAAAGAGTTTTCACGAGATGAGCTAGTGGCTGCATTAAATGACATGGTTTCGGAGTATAAAAAACTATTAGAATCTCAAAATTAAACAAGCTCAAAATCTAAAAATGATGAATCTAGTTTTTCTCAAACCTCCGAATCAAAAGTTTTTTAAAACAATATGGTTGAACTCTCATATGAGAATGAGACGCTCAAGGAAAAGATTTGAAACTCTTTCTTTTGAAAACTAATGTTTAAACTATATTTTCAGTTCTTGGAAAAAGTTTGGAGAAGCTGTCAAATATCATATTAGTTTGTTGAGGCCTGCTGGATGCATATCTAGTCTAGGATTTGATAACGATGACTCAGACAAGCCCTATAAGAAGTTAAACTCAGCAACTGACAGTAGAACTGATCCAAGCTGTGTGAATCAAACTTTAAAGGATGAAATAATTTATGTTCGGCCAACTGTTAGCTGGCTAAACTTAAATTAGAAGTAGCCAATAAGTCTGGCAAATCAAAACCATCCTCTAAGCTTAATGGATCAACTGTTAGTAGGAAGACGTCTGTTAAGCTTAAATCATACACACTAATCAAAACACAAAAGGGAAAATCTATCAAAATAACTCAAATATGGATTCCTAAGGGACTGATTGACCGAGAACCCAAGTGAATGTGGTACCAAAAGATGTAAATATATTTTTGTGTAGGTGATACAGGGTAGCTACATGAAGGAAACGTGGAGCACACTCTTTTGAGAACATGCTCTAGAAGTTCAACAATTGGCACATTTGCCAATTCCACAGACTAAGTGTTTCTTGAGGACCTCAAAACATATATCTATTCATTTTGTAAATATGTATAAATTGAGGGTAAATTTAATATTTAAAATGCTCAAAATAGATGCACGCAGACAAAAGCTTTAATCAGTTTATTAGACGAGGACGTCTAAAAGAAAAGAAAGTACTTAGACATACATTTGCTTACACAGTCTTTGCTTCTGACTTGGAATGACTTGGTTTAAAACCTGCCTGGTTAGACGTCGAAGTCTAATAGATGCTTAGACGTTTATAAGAGTAGCGTAGTTAGATGCTAACATCTAACTAGACACACGTCTAATACGTGCTATCTATGCGTAATTAAATGTCTACGTCTAATAGACGTTTAGACATCTATAAGACAAACGTGCTTAGACGTCTGTGTCTGATAGACTAACGCGTCTATAAATGTCTATTCATCTTAGATGCCAGAATGTAGAAGAAAATAACACGTCTAATTAAGTGTGCAGTTAAACGCTTCATCTTCGGACAAATTGAGGACAATTGTCCTTATGCGTTGTCATCTAATTTTCCCACTTAAACAATAAAATAGTCATTTATTAATAACATGAAGACGTGTGTCTTTCAATGTTAAGGAAAATGATTAATATACCATTAAATATTAAATTATTATTGGTTTAAACCCATCGACTACCTTTGGGAAAAGGTGTCTAACATTAATATGTGGGCTCTCTTTGTCAAAAGTGATGGTTAAGACATGTGACTTTTCGAATTCTATTTAAAGACATCGTGCATGAGTTTGAAGATTTTACCCTCAAAAGCCTCTTAAGAACCCAAGTTTTTCTCTAACTTGTCTCTAAGAAATCGTGTTCATCTTCTTCATCTATTCTCAAATGGATAACAAGAAACCTATCACTCTTGGTCATAACACCTTGCAGGTGGATTTTGCATCGGTTTACACCATTGATCAAAAGGATATTGTTGATATGTTCAGTTTTCTATATTATTCAAGTCTTAGAAAATATCTTGGCGGACCGTTCGTCTTCTACGAGAAGGAAGTCTGAGAGTTCTTAAAGACGGAGAACGTGTTCGGAGATTCGATTACGGCGACTGTTAACGAAACGTCTATCTCTTTCAACGAATCTTTCTATGGTGTTTTTCTTGAACTTCTATTGAAGGGTCATACCTTCAATCTAGCACTTCCAGCGGAAACCATCTCGGAAATGCATATCGCTTTCTCCAACGATGGCACCTCAATCAAGATAAACGGGAAGAAGAAGGCCCTAAAGCCGCATTTTATTCTTTTGAACGATATCGTGACGAAGGCTCTTCAAGGAAGAGCAGGTTGTTTCGACCTTTACATCCAGGACTGTTTCGACTACATGAAGGTCATTTCGAAAGGTATGCAAATCAACTGGGCATATACAATATTTTTTAATTTATGCTATTTGGTTTATTTAGGGAACAAGGTGAGTGTGGGCTTCTCAGCCCAATTTTGATTGTTTATGAAACATTTGAGTGTGTCTATGGGAGAGGGTGAGAATATTAACCCGAGTCGCATATTCACCAATTTTTCTGTGCAAAGCACTCTTGCTAGAATGAATCTCTCGAAGGGCATGGCTTCTGGCTCATCCAGCCAATCGGTCACTCGGTCTAAGCGATAGGCTACTTCCGTTCAGTCTACGGGGCTAAAAGAATCAAATCTATAATGGAGTCTGTGGCTAGCACGAATAGTCAAAAGAGTTCTCTAAAGAGGGATTCGAGAGTAATTGACTCAAGGGCAAGACAAGGTCTTCCTCCCCTTGATGTAATACCTATTCAATCCCTTTTTCCATCCCTAGCCTGTTGAAGAAACCAACTAAGTTTTCTAGTCATATTGATGATTAGTCTAAGGCGTCTAAAGCATCTAAGGCGTCTAATGCATCTAAGCCTTCCAAGATGTCTACTAAGGTAACTTTTTCCTCTCCTCTGGCCTTAGTGCCTATTATTGATGTTCTTGTGATGGAATAAGCTGAAGGGCCGACTATTGAGCTAGTTGGTCCGAATAGTGAAATTATTGACAAGATTGTGTCGCATGTCTTCCCCAAAGAATTAGTAGCGATTGAGGCTATTGGTAATGATGTGATTATTATTGAAATAGAGCAGGCTATTGTTCCAATTCCTGCTTCTGTTCTACCATCTAAACAGGCTCCAACTCTGCCGAATATTGCGCCGATTGTGATCAAGCTCGATGTTAGGGGAAAGGGTGTTTTCAAAGCCTTTGTCCCCTTTCGAAATTAGGAGAAGAACAACAGGAGCTCCCGACATTACGATCTGTGAACCTTTGCCAACTCCTAAACCGGCTGTGGTTCTTGGAAAGGGAAAGGGGATTGCTTCAGAATCTATAGAGAAGGTTTCTAAAGCCAGTTGTATTGTTAACCTTGGAATGGAGGAAGTAGAAATGAAGGTTGTTGAGAAGATTAATATCTTCGACACTTGGGTGAACTACAGATTAGCCACTCAATTTGATGAGATGTTCTCGAAAAAGGAAATTGTGAAAGAATGGAAGAATCTTATAAAGATAGTGAAGAGAGTCTTAAAATGGGCTAAACTTGATGAGGTCTCTAAACCCTGAAAAGAAAAGATCTGGTGGTGGCTAATATCATGGGAAATATTCAGTTTTCCATGATTGAGAAGAGGAAGGCCAACTTCAACTCGCTCGACAGGGATGCTCCTGTAGAGCGGACGCTTTGAAGCGATTGTACCTCATTATTAATGGCTATTGTTCGACAGTCCTTCAACAGGTTCACGGAATAGAGTCTTTCGGATTGAGTCTGTTTCATGACTTGTCTAGTGAAAATGAGCCAATGGAGATCTTTGATATTGATCAATTTGTTTCACAAGAAGATGAGCAAGCTGCTGTCCAGCTTATTGAGCTGTCCAACATATCGTTTAAGGAGAAGAAGTTATTAGCGCATAAGATTATTGAGCAGACCCCGGTCTTGGGTCAATTTGAAATAAATTTGGTGGTAGAGGAGGTTGTTGTTGAAAATATTCAATCGCCTATTCAAAAAAATGAGACTTTTAAAGTGGCTTCTCCTGTTATTGAAGAAGAATTTTTTCCAGTGGGTGAAGAAGAATGAGCAAAGATTGTTGATTTGTCTCCTGAATCATAAGTTAAGGGGAACCCTTAAAGGAGGCAGATTCTGAGAATGTTCTCTCTGCTGAGGGGGAACAAGCTGATAAAGATGAGTCTTCCTCGTCTTCATCATTTGAAGAAATTCCAATTCCTTCTCCTCCATCAACCCCGATCATAACACCAGTAGACGTTATCTATAAAGTTGCTGAATTACCTCTTCATTCTGAAGGTATTTCAGAACATATTCATCAAGTGTGTGCCGATATTCTCAATAATCAAGAGAAATCCAAGGATGCATCCAAGGCTCCCTGTTCTCCTCCAAAGATAAAGAACCAGTGCGTTCTTTACAGGTAAATACGCATGTGACTCTAATTCGCACTGCTCTAGCTTGTTCTCAGGGTGTGTCCTCTACTGCTCATTCTTCGGAAGAAGCTCTCCTAGAGGAGCAAACTTTTGGAATTCAATGTTGGACGCAATGAACTCCATAAGATAGAATATGATGGACATGCAGTCTAGATTGGCTAATCTTGAGAAGGGCTCAATTTCAAGAAAGAAAGAGGTGTCTTCCATTCTTTCTACTCATAAAGAATTGGAGAAGACTATGAATAGAAATGCGTACATAGTAAACATCATGAACACTACGTACAAAAAGTTTGAGAAGAATTTCTTCAATAGACAATCGAATTAGTATGTTGAATCAATGACTTTCACCTATAGATTCATCAATATGTTATATCTAGAATGGATCTCATTCGAGCCCAAATGATGGAAATGTCCAACACAATGAATAGAGCTGAAGCCGAGAATGGAGCAAAGTGACTCATTTGCAAGGTCTATTCATGTTGTTCAAGTGGCTGAGGCTGGTGCTACTAAGGAAATAATTGTTATTGAAGCTGATAATGTTAAAAAGGGGGAAAGTAGCTCAAGAGGTGGAGCTGCTAGAGGAGTTGCTAGAGAAACCTGATCAAACACAAAGCTTTTGAAGAGAACGAAAAAGAGAACGAAGAACGTTGCAGACCAGCAAAGAGAGGTGGTCCAGGTCGTGGAGGTGACAAAGGTGGTGGAATTGGAGGTCGAGCTGCTATCACTCTATTCCATGACCTCCTAATGGGCAACTCTCTGCTAGAAGGCGAAGCTTATCCAAACGTGAAAAAGGAAGGACCATAAATCTCTTTCTTAGCTTTTCATATTTTAAAACTTATGTTGGAATATTTTGGTGAACTACTTTGACTTATAACATATTTGATGGATGTTTACATTGCTTTATTAAGATGGCATGGTTTTAACATCATCAAAAAGAGAAGTTTTTTGATTAAATCATGAACTCATCTGATTTTGATAATTAACTTAAATAATCAAAAAGGGGGAAATTGTTAGAAAAAATTAAATAAATAGTTAATTAACTTAGAAGAAATTGTTGGGAAAAATAAAGTATAAAGTTAATTATCTTAGAAATAAATGGAAATTATGAAATATGAAACAACTGAATTTTTATGATGTTTAAATATGAAGGAAGATAAGTTGTCTATTTGTTTGTATGTAGGTGCATTAGACTTTGCTAATATAAACGTGGTCTAAGAAGGCTAAATAGACGTGTTGCAAAGTTAGACGTTGAGGTCTAACTCTATTAGACGTGGTAATCTAATGGGTAACGTAGTTAGATGTTGGTGTCTAACTCCTTTAGTCAAGTCTGAAATGATGCGTAGTTAGACGTTGTAGTCTAACAGATACGTAGTTAGATAGTGTAGTCTAACAAATACATAGTTAGACGTTGAGTTCTAACTCCATTAGACGTGGTACTCCAATGGGTAACGTAGTTAGACGTAAGCGTCTAACTCTTTCAGACAAGTCTGAAGGGATGCGTAGTTATGCGTTGCATTCTAATAGATACGTAGTTAGATGTTGAGGTTTAACTCCATTAGACGTGGTAGTATTATGGGTAAAGTAGTTAGACGTTGGCGTCTAACTCCTTCAAACAAGTTTGAAGGGATGTGTAGTTAGACGTTGTGGTCTAACTCCATTAGACCTGACAATCTAATGGAACACGTAGTTAGACATTAACGTCTAACTCCCTTAGTCTAGGCAGTCTAATGGAGCACGTTTAATGCCTCACTTCAACAGCCATTTGAAGTTAGTATACATCTACCCACGATCAACTACTTGTCTGCTACTCTACTCCACTCACTCATGTGCAGTCTAACAAGCAAGCTAATTGTATCCAATGAACGAACGCCACGTACGCAAATGTCCTTCCAACGGTTTGTACAATACAAGACAATATCAGAGAGGATATTCGGCGCACTACCTGTTCAGTACGGCCACGATCCATTTGCTCAAAGTCTTCTGTACTCTTGTCCTATGGGCAGCCTTCCAATGGACGCCTGCCACATGTCCATGAATAAGATACGATCGTTGGTTTCCTTCTTCTAAAAATAGATATTCAAGGACAACGGATGAATCTCTCGATCTGATAGTGACAAAATTTACAAGCTTACTCTTTCTTTACTGATTTCCATCATCTTCCAAATTCAAGAGAGAAAGAATCAAAACACTATCTAGTTGATAGATATTGTTGATAATATTGTAAGTTGAACATAGATTGTTCTATTCAACAGAGTGTTAGCTAGTTCAGTAAACTATATTTGATTTAAAAAGTTTAGTGAAATCCTTTTAGTTGTGGAAGAAGGGGTGACGTAGGAGGGTTTTCTCCGAACATTCATAAACAACTCCCTGTGTTCTTTACTTTCTGTCAATCATGTTTCATTTTTTCAAAGCTTCAAATTCGACGAACACTTCCGCACTTGAAACCGTTTCAAGTGTTCGAAGGATTTGTGAACAATAGAAAGAGATAATAATCTCTAACATGATTTCCATCAAATTGTTTGTCATAAGCTATTAATAATAGTAGAATCTAGTCTCAATTGGAAACACCAATTCTATCACTTTATTTAAATTAATCTAACAATTTCCCTTTTTTGGTGATGTTAAAACTCAGTTAAAATCAAGTTAAAAAGGAAAATCAATTTAGAACATGAACTACAACAATAGACAATATGTTTATATCAAAAATAAAATACATAAGATGATAGATTAAGGTCCCTTTTAATTCTTGGAATTACGTCTTGAAGACCCCTTTCCCCGAACATAAGATGTTCCAATAGACAACTTCCTCGACTACAACCACTACCAACTCTATCGTCTCCACAACCATTTCCATGACCACTTCGATCAGTGTGGCAGTTACCTCGGGCGCCTTGAGCAGGCTTCCTTTTAGAATGTGTGCCACGAGCAGTCGTTCCCCCTCGAATGCTACCTTCCCGCATTTTAACAATATTATGGTTATCATCAACAAGGGATTTGACTTTCGCAGATATAACTTGAGCATCTTCTTCTACTTGGAAACACTTAGTGACACCTTCTGCTTCTTCTAAGTGTTTGGCTTATGCACTCCTCAGAGATTTAGCGAACTCTAGAAATTGCGAATTTAGAGATACCATCGAAGACCGTGTCTGATTGTGAAGATCAACACTAAAGGACTTGGTTTGTTCATGAATCTCAGAATTTTGTTTGTGCAGATTCTCCTACATCCTACTATATATAGTGTGGAGGAGATTTACTTCATAGGTTTTCTGCAGTAGGTTCTTATCATTTCCCTTCAGAGTAGCAGCTAAGGTAGCATTAGCTTCATTGGATGTTGTAGATCCCCTTTCAAGGTCTTGCAGCATGGAAGACATATTTTGTAAATTTTTTTGCATCAGAGCAAAAGCATCTAGAAGGATCTTTTGGAAGCTCACAGCTCCAGGAGAGACTTCCTCAAAAGAAGAAGGGGTAGAAGAGCAAATGTTCGAAACAGCAAAAACAAAGCGAATAGGATTGGCATAAAGGCTTACCTGTATCGAGCGTTCTAGTTCTTTGTCATGGGCGGATGCCTAGGGAACATTGATCATTGCCCTTGAATTGCTTCCAGTCTCTTGGATTTCATTGCAAGGTCATTGAGAAATTCTGAAATGACCTTAAAGCGAAGAGGATGTTCAGGAAGGGAGTAGTTGATCCTCACAGGAGAGAGACGATTACTAGTTGGTGGGGCATGCATCCTCTCTTTAGATACATTCTCTTGAGATGAAGGAGTAGACTCAGCAGCGTCGGCCTCATACGCCCTTTGGGAATGAGAACGTTCCTCCTTAATAGATGGCGTCTGCTCTAGTTCGGACGAGGGGGGAACATAAGACATTTCCTTCTGAATAGGCATATGAGTTTTCTCAGACGCATGAGAAATGGCCTCCTCAACAAGAGGAATTTATTGTTGAACTTTAGACAAGAGAGCGTCTTCTAAAAATAATGATAGGCAAAGAATCTCCTTTCCTCGATGGACGATTTCCTTGCTCGATGAAATGAAGAGCTGTCTACTCTTCATCTACATTGAGCATTTGCTCTATTGTGAAAACCCGACAAGGCTTGCCTTGAGGAGACGACATGTCATCAATGCATACTACTAACTCATCATCGTCTGGGCAATTAAGCTTTGCACGCGATGGTTTGTTATGAAGAGCATTCGATCGAAATGACTTGGTGCCATGAACGAAACACATGGTAGTGGAGCAATAGGACTCCATAAGCAAATTGAGGCGGTTCAGGATCTTTTCCTCCATTTGAGCTGACTTGTCAAATGAATTAAATTTTGTTTTCCTTTGACAGAAAAGAGATTAAATCGCACGCCCTTTCGCATTTTCCGTGACGAGCTCTCTTCTCTTAAGAGCCTCATTGACATCTATCGATATTGTGTAGGAGAAGATTGAATTCTCTATTTTCATCAACTCCCTCCACACTTTTGTTATGTTCTTACTGGTGATAATATTAA
The DNA here is from genome assembly GCF_907164915.1 of Impatiens glandulifera. Taxonomy (NCBI): domain Eukaryota; kingdom Viridiplantae; phylum Streptophyta; class Magnoliopsida; order Ericales; family Balsaminaceae; genus Impatiens; species Impatiens glandulifera. The sequence goes on from NC_061867.1 coordinate 27,118,820, forward strand.
CATATCTAGAGTGGATCATTTGGCTCATCCACGTATCGAATGCTTCAATCCTCCTAGTCGCTTTCACCTCGACATCCTCCATGATGAGATCGAGTGTCTGATTGGCTTCGGATGTGAGTTTAGGAATGAATTCGGCCATGTCTTTTTCTTTCATTGTAACTTCGACAAGTATAGGAGAAGGAGCTGGTTCTCTGAAAATAATGCCTGGAGCTCCTCGGGCTGCCCTAAGCAAGACGAACAGAGACATGTTCTAAGAGAAAACATTCTCTAAAAGAACAGAAGTAGTAGAAGCAACCGTAGAGGGCACTACCTCTCTCTATTCTTCAGGCCTAGCATTAACATGACCAGCAGCATTGGCAGCCACTGGTTCAGTGGGGAAGACAGGCGTGTCTTCCTCCTAATTCTTCTCAAAAATTACACTAACTGTCTCAATAGTTGGTTCAGCAATACGTTCCACTACGAGAACTTCAATAATGGGCACTACGACCACAGAGATAGGAGGAGTTAGCTTTCATAGTGTCTGAGCAACAACAGACGCCTTCAACAACTTCTCACACTGACTAGCCAAAACATTGGACAAGGAAGAAGGAGTAACCTTGGAGGACGTTTGAACGGGTGTAGACGCCTCCGTCTGATGAGTCGTGTTGGCTTCCGTCTGACCAGCAACATGAGTAGATGTCTCCGTCCGCTTCTTCTTTGGGCTAACGTTAACTGATAGTGACGGCGAGATCGAGGATAGAGGAATAGCAGCGATAAAGTTTTCGTCAACTCTCGCACTTTTAGGAATGGAGTCAACTTCTCAAGATTCCCTAATGGGGTGCCCTCTTCTGGATATTGGAACTCATAGCGGACTCCATGACAGAAGTTTTAACCCTCTTCGTAGGAGTCTTACGACTAGAAGTGGCAGGACGTTTGGACCGAGTGATTGACTGGCCACTTGTTTGTTGAACTAAGGATTCAGACTTTAATTCCTTGATGATCTTCATTCGTCCTAGGAAGTTCCTCAAGGTGACATCCATCATTGTTCTATAAGGGTTAACAACTGCACCCTTGCCAAAAGGAACCTACTGATGCTCCAAGAGCCAACTAAGTTGGACTGACAATCCCACATTTTGCTTTCTCTGTGGAGAAACCATCTGGCATACAGTAGGAAAGATGATGGACGCCCAGTTAACCGGCATCCCCTTTGTTATGTTCACCATATACTCAAAACGGTCTTGAGTATAAGGATCGAAGGACCCTTCCCTTTACTGAATTGACTTCTCCACAATATCGTTCACAAGGAAGAAATGGTATTTAAGAACCATCTTCTTCCTGTTGATATTTACTGGAACGCCGATGTCCGAGAAGAGGGTCTACATTTCAGAAATTGTTTCGGTGAGAATCACGATATTGAATGTGTGACCCTCCAATGGAAGTTCAAAGAACTCGGTGAATGAGGCTTCAGAGATGAATAATTGGACGCCCTTCACCGTCACCTAAATGAAAGCTCCAACGACTTTCCCGGAACTAAAGAACTCCCGGACTTCCTTTTCATGGAGAATGAAAGGACCGCCAATGAACTTCCTTAGTCTGGATGCTTTTAGTGTCTTGAACATGTCTACGATCTCCGGTTGTTCATGTTGGAAGACTGATTTGAAATCAACCTTCATGATATTTTGATAAAATGGAATGATCTTTTTAGTCATCTCAAAGTTTGAAGAAAAATAAAAAATGAAGAGGATTAGGGTTTGTTTTAGAAATAAGGAAGAGCATAAAGGATTCTAGGGCTTTTAGAAATCTCATAGAAAGCGTGAAACTCCTTTTAGCGTGAGAGTCATCCTTAAATAAAATATGAGCAGTCAAGTGTCCAAAGGACATCATTAAAAATTAAACCGTCGCTTAATTAAAAATGTTTTCACAAGAAAATTCATCATTTAAAAAGACGTCATTTAAAAACCATCATAAAAACTATAATTAGTTAAAAGACGTGCATTAATTAACCAAGGGATTTATTAGTCACATTTTTAACAATGATAGAATGTGTCTTCATGTTATTAAATATTTTGAAGTATGACTATTTGATGGGATCGGGATCTCCAAAGACGATGGGGTCTCACAAAGTTATACGTTTACACACACCGTTCGATAATAACCCTGTTCGAGGTTGATTATCTTGTTTCTACTCTACACAAGCCGTCACAAACTCTTGACCAATTCAAATGCAGAACTGTTTGTTTAGGCTTGAAGCAACGGATGATCAATAGGAATGATGAGATAATGATGACTACACAATACAAGACACATAATTTATAGATGTTCGAAGTATAAACTCCTACGTCACCCATTCTTCTCAAACCTATGAGAAGGATATTCACTAGAATATGTAGTCAATTTACAACACGTATACAAACTCAGTCGTACAACCAGGGCTTAGTTACTATCTATTTTCGAACTTCTAATACACTCACTCTATTGAACAGAAATAAATTTTGTTAACTTACAATGCTCACCATTCACACAGAATATGTAGTATTGTAATACACTTGAAATTCTAACACACTTGAATGCCTTTGAAACTTAGAGCTTGAGAGATTTGATAGCAACAGATTGTTCTGAAGATCTAGTTGTTAGAAGATAAAAGGTTGACAGCTCGTGAAAAGATAAAAAGGTGTCGAAGTAGATTGACTTTAATCTTTTTAAGTAGGCAAATATATCAACCGATATATTTGCAACTTCAACGACTATATCTGCTTTATAAGACCACTGTCTTCACTTTGATTGGTTGAAGTCCAGAATAGTACAACGTATGGGATATTCTTTAATCTTATCTGTAATTTGAATAATAGTAAGCCAAATTCTCATTAATGCGATTTCAATCACTAAGGAATGTATGATTCGGACAGTTTGATCTGTCTCTGATTTTTGTTCTGTTAGAGTGAGAAGATCTTTATTAGTCTTTGCACTTAAGTGGAAATGCTCATCTAAGAAGAGTAAAGTTGACGTCTGAGTTTTCCGAAAATATTCACATATATATATTCCCTAGATTGACTAATTATAGAAATTATGAAATATCGGATGTCGAATTGTGGAATGCCAAAATGTGGAAAACCGAAATGTATAATTCCATATGTGCTCGTAGAAAGTCGATCTACATAAAACCGGAATGTCTAGAATGTCGATTTGTACCGGAAACCGATATGGTTCAAATGCCGATTTTCAGCGAAAGTCGATATGCTTCAAATGTCGATTTGCACCGGAAGCCGATTTGTCCAAATGTCGATATCTTCCAAAAGCCGATATCCGCCAAATGTCGATATCTCCAAAAGTCGATATCCACCAAATGCCGATATCTCCAAAAGTCGATATCCACCAAATGTCGATATCTCCAAGAGCCGATATCCGCCAAATGTCAATATATCCAAAAGCCGATATCCGCCAAATGTCGATATCTCCAAGAGCCGATTTATGACAAAACCGACTTTAATTTGAATACCGATCTAGTATAATCTGCACATAATTATTTTGACACAATTAGATTTTTTATTTAAATAGTTAATTAATACTACTACTTAATTAACTGTTTTTACATATCAATTTCTCCCTTATTGATTATTTAGAATAAATATTCAAAATCAAGTAGTTTTATAATTGTTAGCTAATTTTCTTAAGTTGATTATCAAATTTAATCTATTAATTTCTCCCTCTTTGATTATTTAAAATAAATTATCAAATCCTACTGTCTATTTATTTTCAATTTCTCCCTTTATGATTGTTTTATTCTAAAACTATCAAAACCAGCCAATATGAATAGAAGTATTTTTACTATGTAATAGTTAAAACCCTTTCTAATAACCAAAAGTAAGAGAAGGCAGTTAGTCAAAAATCTTAAACATTCAACCAAAATAGTAAAGTATGTTCATGATAAAAAAAATGAATAGATAGAAATCAATAGTGAAATATAGAGGTTTAGTGTCTCCCTTTCGATGTCGGTTTTGCCAGTTCATGTACAAATCTTGCCATGAAACCCTGAATTGGTTGACACGGGACATTAATCTCACGATTCCTTTCCTCTGGATGATTAAGTGCGTCATCAATGGTACTCCCATCACCTCGTCGTAGCCTTCGATTGGACCGAGCAATGCGTGGGTCTTACGGTTGAGGTGCTTCAGGTTGAGATCGAGAATTCACAACTTGAGTCGTATATTGGGACAACGTCACTCCATCCGCCGCGACCTTAGTTTTCTTAGTCCTATTTCATTTAACAATTTTAGTCTTTTTAGTAGCATCAACTTGTTTATCAACTTTAGCATTTGCATTAAAAAATCCTAAATTATTTAATGTTTGGAGTTTTACCATAATAAATTTCATAAGGCGTTTTATCAAATCTTTTGTTTCTCATTGACCGGTTTTGAGTATGACATGCTGTGTTGATGGCCTCTGCCCAAAGCCTTTGAGCTGCACCAGAGTCAATTATCATTGATCTAGCTGCCTCCTTTAGAGTTCTGTTTCTCCTTTCAACCAAACTATTTTGCTGTAGAGTTCTGGCACTAGACAACTTGTGTCTCAATCCAGATTCCTCAAGGTAGAAAGACAGAGTCTTTTTGGTGAACTCAGTACCACTATCAAATCTAATTTTTTTTTTAACTTTTATTGATTCTTTGTTTTGTACTGTTTTAAGCATTTTAATAAAATTAGGAGTGGCTTGGTCTTTTGATGGTAAAAAAATGAATCATGTAAACCTAGAATAATTATCAATAATTACTAAGGTGTACCTCATTCCTCCTAAGCTTAATATCCTAATTGGACCAAAAAGATCCATATGTAACAACTCTAAACATCTTTCAGATTGAAATTTTCCTTTATTTTTGAAAGTTGATCTAATTTGTTTACCCATTTGACATGCAGAACATAGTTTATCTTTTGAAAAGGTTAGTTTAGGGATGCCTTCAACTAGTTTTTTAGAGAAGAGAGTCTTAATAGTTTTAAAGTTTAGATGATTTAGTCTCTTATGCCAAAGTAATTTTTTATCATGTTTAGCTATCATGCAAAAAGAGTTAGTTACCTTATTTTTCCAATTAACCTTGTAGACATTTCCTATCCTATGCCCTGTTAAGAAGGTACTTTTTTGTTGATCCTTGACTATGTATGCTTGTTTATATCACAAATTTGGCTAATGCTAAGCAGATTTAAACATACATTTTCAACAAGTAGCACATTATTTATGGTTTGATTACCATGGACAATCTTACCCTTGCCCACAGTCTTACCGTTAGAGTTGTCAACGAATGTGATTTTTGATCTAGATTTCCTTACAATGTTGGTTATAAGTTTTCTATTTCCAGTCATGTTCCTTGAACATCCACTTTCCAAGTACCATTATGATTTCTCCAAGCAGTTTACTTGTTTTTCCTACTAATAAAACTATTTACACCTTTGGTACCCATATTTAATTGGGTCCACGGTTAATTAGTTATTTAGGGATCCATACTTGTATTATTCTTATAGATCTCCCAGTGGTAGTGTTAATAACCTTACCCGCATTATGATTGAAATCTCTTTGTCTTCCTTTAAATGATTCATCGTGTTTTAAATATAGGTTTTGATGATACCTCTTTGTGCTTTTGTCATGTTCACGTCTAGCCGACCGGTTGGCTTTCCTTCTCTCAGGACTAAGCCATTGTGACTTATCGGTTGACTTTACATACTTTAGTTCCTTTTTAATTGCTAACTTATTTGAATCATGATTTGCTTCATCGTTGGTTGATGTACCCTTGACAAAGCTTATGAAGGGAAGCTTGCCATTCTTGGGTATCAACTTTTTGCATGACGTACCTGGATTGCTGTTATCATAGCCCAGACCGAATTTACAGTTGGAAGGCCTCTGATGACTCGTCATTTGATTCACAGCATCTCCAGATCTCGTCCATGCAGAAATCACATTCTTGGTTCTTTAATTTTCCTCGGCCAACAATTGAAATGTCTCCTTGAGCTTCTCATTCTCAAAGGATAGTTCAGTTGTACTACCGCTCACTTTGGTAGGTTGGTTTGAGATGAGCTTATATAGATTCTTGTACTCAATGACCATGTCATTAAGTGCAGTGATTAAACAGTCTCGAGTAAACTCTTTAGAGGCAAAATCAAATACCTCTTATTTGTTTTGCCATGAAACATTTGACTTCATTATCGACACTGTCGCTTGATTCTAAATCATTTTGAGCCCATTTGTCTCTGCTTCCTTCTACCACCCTTGCCCTTTGATCCTTTTTGGATGATTTTTGATCTTCCTTATTATTTTGTTCGACTGGTTTTCTATCATCTCTTTTTGGCATTCGACATTTTGACATGTATTGACCAAGAGCATCACAGTTGAAACAATGTACCATAGCCTTGTAGTCATTGTTGTTGTTGTAGAATGAGTGTGGCTGGCTCTTTTTCATGAATCTTTTAAATTTCTTTTTGAGCATAGCTATTGTATCTTCGCTGAACTATGGAGCTGACTTTATAGGTACAGGAACTACTGGTTCCACAGATGATACCAAAGATTTGGTCACATTTGAAGTTGAAGGCTCATCTTCATTTCTTGAGTTCATCTCGAACTCATAAGCTTTTAGATCTTCAAATACATCTTGCAACTACATCTTATGAATAATCCTGGATTCCCTCATCACCATTGTCTTGACATCCCAAGTGCTAGGATGAGCTCTTAGCGCTTTGACGAATGTCTCATTTTTGTCATAAGTGTTTCCCAGAAGAGAAAAGACATTCACAATACTTGTGAAATGATTACCGAATTCTTTCATGGGTTCTCCGGGGTGCATCTTGATGTTGTCAAATTTCTGAGCGGCCACCATGATTTTGTTTTCCTTGGTTCGTTCGTTGCCCTCATTAAGCTGGATGATTTTCTCCCACACTTCCTTGGCAGTAGAGCATGCTCTGATTTTTGCAAACATGTTTTTATCTAGGGTGTTGTATATAGCATTCTTGGCCAGATTGTCAAGATTGTTCTTCCTTGTATCATCATTTGTCCACTCGCTTTGTTCCTTTTCAATCTTTATTGGACCATCAGAGATAACGTACATCATGTCGTCGTCTATTGAGGCTAGGTACACTTGCATGCGTATCTTCTAGTCAATGAATTCTTCACTTTGGAACATTGGGGCCTTATTGACGATAGACATGCTGAGATCCGAGTGTTTGAGAGTAGAAACAACCTGCTCTGATACCACGTGATGGGATCGGGATTGCCGAAGGAGACGGGGTCTCGTAACGTTGAATGCTTACACACAGTGTTCGATAATAACCGTTTTAGAGGTTGATTATCTCATTTCTACTCTACACAATCCGTCATAAACTATTGACAAAGTAAAGTGTGGAACTGTTTGTTTGGGCTTGAAACAACAGAATAAAAGATACATAATTTATGGATGTTCGGAGTATAAAATTCTACGTCACCCCTTTTTCCCAAACCTTTGAGAAGGATATTCACTAGAATATTCAATTTATTTACAACATGTATACAAACTAAATCGAACAACCAGGGCTTAGTTACTTCCTGTTTTTGACCTTCTAGTACACTAACTCTATTGAACATAAACAGATTCTGTCAAATTACAATGCTCACCACTCACACAGAATGTGTAGTATTGTAATACACTTGAGATTTTAAAACACTTGAATGCCTTTGAAACTTTGAGCTTGAGATATTTGATAGCAACAGATTGTTCTCAAGAGCCAGTAGTTAAAAGATAAAAGATTGACAACTCGTGAAAAGATAAAAAGGTGTCGAAGCAGATTGACTCGTGTCTTCTTAAGTACGCAAAAATATGAACGTATATATTTGCAACTTCAATGGTTATATCTTCTTCATAAGACCACTGTTTTCACTTTTATTGGTTGATGTCCATAATAGTACAATGTATGGGATATTCTTTGATCTTGTCTGTACTTAGAATAATATTAAGCTCTCATTAATATGATTTCAATCTCCAAGGAATGTATGATTTAGATTGTTTGATCTGTCTCTAAATCTGGTTCTGTTAGAGTGAGAAGATTTTTATCAGTCTTTGCACTTAAGTGGAAATACACATCTGGGAAGAGTAAAGCTGACGTCTTACTTTTCCGGAAATATCCATATATATATTCCATAGGTTGTCTAATTATGGAAATTGTGAAATATCGGGTTTCAAATTATGGAATGTCGAAATGTGGAATGCCGAAATATAGAATGTTGGATGTGCTTGTAGAAAGCAAATTTACAGAAAACCGAATTGTCTAGAATGCTGATTTTTATCGGAAACCGATATGGTTCAAATTCCGATTTGCACCAGAAGCCGATTTGTTAAATGTTAATATCTTCCAAAAGCTGATATCCGCTAAATTCAGATATCTTCCAAAAGCCTATATCCGCCAAATGTCGATATCTCCTGTTAGAATATAATTGCTAGAATTTATGAAAATATTTAATAATGATAGTATAAAACTAAGTTCAAATAAATATATAAGTTAAAATGCTAAGTCCTATCAAATATATTAATTGTTTTAAAGATAAAAACTAGGTGTTGTAGTGCAGTGATAAGCACTCTTACCTATCACACGGGTGACCGGTGATCGAATATCACCAGCTGCAAATAATAATGGGAATTTTTGTTATTTCAGGGAAGTTGAGAAAATGCCGGATTTTACATGCTTTCCATTACCTAATAATATATCAGCTCCAAATTAAGCTTTTGTTATAAGTAGTCTAACAAGGCAGCCTTTATATCCTTAGACTGATTTGTTGCCAAATTTGTATAAGTATGATGAAGAACCTCGGGAGCAGATGTCTGCCAACCTAATACAGATTTCCAAATTATTAGAATGCAAACCTGCCAGCTGATCTGCTCATTGGGAAGTATTAATCTCATTAAATGCCCTGCTGATCTTCCAAGGCATCTTCTATACTTCCCTAACCTTCAACCAATCAAATTCAAGCAAGGATGTACTATCAATGAATTATATCCGTTGAAGGTGAAAATGTTACCATTGCAGCTTGTATACTTAATAAGATAGAGGATAATTTATTTCACCAGTGAGTTCAACAAGAGAAGTAGAAATTTGAAGATCAAAGAGCTCTCTTGTTAATCAAATACTCTCTCTCTACAAATATATTCAAGCTTTTTACTTAGCATATTTTCTATGAGAGAGTGTTTTTCATATCGAAAATTACTGTATAATTTTTCCATCATTGTGTGTTCTTTGTAAGTTGATAAAGTATCTATCAACAAGTATTGTGTATGTTAGGAGTTCAAAAGCAGGCAACAACTAAGTCCTGGCTGTTCGACTAGGTTGTGTACAAGTGTGTTGTATTTAACCAAATCTTCTAGTGAATACTCTTCTCAAGGTTTAGAAGAGTATCCTTCTCGAAGTCGAGAAGAATAGGTGACGTAGGAGAGTTTGCTCCGAACATCCATAAAATCTTTTGTGTCTTGTGTTTAGTTCTTCAATTTTCACTTTCTTATTGCTGTCCAAAACCGTGTATGTGTTGCTTCAAATCGAAACAAACATTTCCGCACTTGAACTCGGTTCAATAGTTTGTGACGGTTTGCAAAGAATAGAAACCGATATTAACCTCTAACAGGATTAGTATCAACCGACGTGTTGTGTAAGTGTTCGTCCTAGCGAGACCCCTAGTCTCCCTCGGCGATCCCGATCCTAAAAAGTGGTATCAGAGCGAGGATCTTTGTTCTCAAGCAACGTTAATCTTTCGTATCATGTCTCTGTTAAACATGATTCCTATTTTAAAAAGGAAGACTTTGATGAATGGAAGATTAGAATGCAGGCACATCTGACTGCTTTTGATGATAACATGTTGTATGTCATCACCGACCGCCCGGTGAATATCAAAATAAGAAAGAAGTGAATGGACAACTGAGGTAAGAAAGAAGAATAATCTTGACAACCTATCCAGTGATTCTATCTACAAAACTTTGGACAGAAACATTTTTTAAAAAATCAGATCATGCTCTACTGCTAAAAAAATATGGGAGGAACTAACTCAATTTTTTGAAAGGTCATCTTGCGACAGCTTATCAAGTGAAAGTGATGAAGGAGATGTCAACTGTTTCATGGCTGGAGATATTCAGGTATGTGATTTCAAATTTGACAGTACATGATATTTCTTTCAAAACAATAAAAATGATGTTTTAAAAAATAAAATAAGTGAGATCTCATCTGAGAATGAGAATCTCAAGGAAGAAATTACAAGCTGCAATGATTTAACTTCAAAGGATGAGATGACTTATGTAAAGCCAACGTCAAGTTGGCTGAAACTTGAGAGAATGACAGTCAGTTTATATGGCAAAGAAAAACTTGACTGAAAGTTAAGAGATATCTACCGAAAATCATCCTTTAAAGAATCATCAATAGGTAGAGAGAAATCGGCGAAATATAATATATTCACACACAACGGGAAATCCATAAAAATAATCAAAGTATGGATTCCTAAGGGACTAATAAGCCACGAACCCAAAGAAAAATGGGGATCAAATTTTCTATTTTTTATGACTATAGGTAAATCAAGACAGAAGTTTGGAAGAGTCAGCATTGCATCTGGACAGTCAGCTACTAACGGAGAAAGCATATGAAGGCAACAAGCATGAAGTGCCTAATATCCTCACGAAGCCACTTCTTGAGTCTATGTTTTCTTACATTAGAAATATTTTTGGATTGTTAGATTACAATAATTCCTAAACTGATTTAATTATAAAATCCACCTAGTTTCGAATATTTATTCTAAATAATCAAAAAGAGAGAAATTAATAAGTAAAAATAGTTAATTAAGTAGGAGTATTAATTAACTATTTAAATATGCTAATCAACTTAAGAAACTAGCCAACAATTATAAAATTACCAAGTTTTGAATATTTAGTTTAAATAATTAAAAAGGGAGAAATTGTTAGAATATAATTGCTAGAATTTATTAAAAATTTTATTAATAAATGAATAAAACTAAGTTCAAATAAATATATAAGTTAAACTGCTAAGTCATATCAAATATATTAATTATTTTAATGATAACAACAAGGTATTGTAGTGCAATGTTAAGCACTCCTTCTTGTCACGCGGGTGACCAGTGATCGAATCTCAACATCTGCAAATAAAATTGGAGTTTTTGTTATTTTAGGGAAGCTGAGAAAATTCCGGAATTCACAATCAGGCGACATCGATTTACCGGAATTTCCATGCAGGTGACATCAGTTTACCAATCGGTTTCCAGATTTGTCTACCGGTTGGTTTTCAGAAGTGCGTCTGGAATTTAATGTTCCGGTTATATAAAGGTTGCGCGTCCGGTATTTAATATTTCAGTAGTGGAGATCGGTCGTCCGGTATTTAATGTTCCAGTAGTTGAGATTGGTCCGGTATTTAATGTTAGTGGAGATCGGTCGTCCGATATTTAATGTTATTGTATACTTAATAAGACAAATGACGATTTATTTCGCAAGTGTGTTCAACAAGAGATGTAGAAATTTGAAGATTAGAGAGCTATCTTGCTAATCAAATACTCTCTCTCAACAAATATATTCAAGCTTTTGCGTTAGCATATTTTCTGTGAGAGGGTGTTTTTCATACCGAAAATTACTGTATAATTTTTCCATCATTGTGAGTTCTTTGTAAGTTGATAGAGTGTCTATCAACAAGTGTTGTGTGTGCTAGGAGTTCAAAGGTAGGAAGCAACTAAGTCCTAGCTGTTCGACTGAGTTGTGTACAAGTGTATTGTATTTAACCAAATCTTCTAGTGAATACTCTTCTCAAGGTTGAGAAGAGTATCATTCTCGAGGTCAAGAAGAAGGGGTGACGTATGAGAGTTTTCTCCGAACATCCATAAAATTCTTTGTGTCTTGTGTTTCGTTCTTCCATTTTCACTTTCTTATTGCTGTCCAAAACCGTGTGTGTGTTGCTTCAAATCGAAATAAATGGTTCCATACTTGAACTCAATTCAAGAGTTTATGACGGTTTGTGAAAAATACAGACCAATATTAACCTCTAATAGGGTTAGTTTCAACCGGCGTGTTGTGTAAGTGTTCGTTCTAGAGAGACCCCTAGTCTCCCTCGGCGACCTCGATTCTAACATCTCCAAAAGACGATATCCGCCAAATGTCGATATCTCTAAAAGCCAATATCCGTGAAATGCCGATTTATGACAAAACCGACATTAATTTGAATACCGATCTTGTTGAATATGCACATAATTATTTTGTCACAATTATATTTTTTATTTAAATAAATAATTAATACTACTACTTAATTAATTATTTTCACATATCAGTTTTCTGGGAAGGAAAATTACATGGACAACTCATTATAAATTGGACAATTGTCCCATTTGTCTGAAGATGAAACATCTTAGTATGCACGTAGTTAGACGTTGTCTATACATAATATTCGCATGTCTTGCGTCTAAGTTGTGTAGAAGTCTTGTTCGGATGGCGTCTAATCACGCACGTCTATAGACGTCTAACATGCATCTATTCAGACGGCGTCTAGAAACGCACGTTTACAAACGTCTAATATTTATCTATTTGGAAGATGTCTGATCATGCACTTCTAAAGACGTTTAACATGCCTCTGTTCGAATGGCGTCTAAGCACGCACGTGTACAGACGTCTAACATGCATCTGTTTGGACGACGTCTAAGTACGCACGTTTATAGACGTCTAACTATGGTCAATCTGCAAGTTGCTTTAGGCATAAAACGTTTGATACATGATATCTTTTGACCATGGTTCACCGAGTTGTATGTGATCTCTATGGAACTGGTGTTGTCGTAGAATATCGGTGACTCTTCTGCCTTAATGTTGTAGTCTCACAGATGTTGTTGAACCCACAAAGGCGGAGAGCAGTAACTTCATGCAACAAAGTACTTGGCCTCTACGGTAGACGTGGCGACGGACATCTACTTCTTTCTGACCTAAGAGATTAAACGATCACCAAAGAACCGGCATGTTCCATTGGTATTCTTCCGATCGATCTGGCATCCTACATAGTCTACATTAGAATAGCTAATTAAATTGAAACTGGAATCCTTCGGTTACCACAGTCCCACATTTTGAGTTCTCTTTAAATACTTCAAAATACGCTTAATAGAAATATAGTGACATTCTTTAGGGTTAGCAGAAATACAAGGGTGTATCTCTTTACTGAAGTTGTTTACTGAAATCCCAAGTTGTTTACTGAAATTGGACCAAAGTGGTCCATGTGCAATAATTCCAGGTATAGGTCGGATTGAGAATTCCATTTACTTTTAAAATTTTATCTGACTTGTTTTCCCAACTAGCAAGTAGGACAAACCTTGTCTTTTGAAAACTTTAATGGTGGCATACCAAAACTAAATCATTTCAACAAATGTTGTTAATGATTTTAAAATTCAGGTGGTTTAATATTTTATGCCATAGCCAATTTTGATCATTTTTTGCTACCACACATAAAGGATCAAACGTCCTGTTTTTCCAATTCATTTTGTAAGATTTGTCTACTCTGCTTTTGGTCAATAGAGTATTATCCTATTTATCCTTAACTAGACAGGCATGTTTTTCAAAATCAACAGTATAGCCATTATCACACATTTCGCTGATACTATTCAAGTTGTAGAACATGTTTTCAACAAGTAGCACATTGTTGATGGTTAGGTTACCATGGATAATCTTACCCTTACCTATGGTCTTACCCTTACTATCATCACCATAGGTGATCTCAGGTCCAGTGCACTTCGTTACTTCGGTTAGAAACCGTCTATCTTCGTTCATATGTCTAGAACAACCACTGTCCAGATACAAGATGGATTCCTCTAAGTAGCTAACCTGTTGTACCTACAAAGAAACATATTTACAGGTTTTTAGTACCTACATTCAATTGGGTCCACGGTTGATCAGTCCATTGGGAATCTATATTTTAGTTATATTGATAGATTTTCTATGTTTTCTTCATAAGTTTGAGAAGAAGAGATGTTAACAATTTCATTTTTCAATGTCATCTCATCTCATTGAGAGAATTTGTCAACTTATTCTACTCAATGACTATGTCATTGAGTGTAGTAGTTACGTAATATCTTATGAACTCGTTTGAGGAGAAGTCAAATACCTTAGATTCTTCCTTTTCCATAAAGCATGTGGCGACTTCATCATCACAATTGCTAGATGAAGGGTCATCCGAATCGCTTTCGACCCACCCTACTTTGCTTGCAACAACAATCAGAGCCTTCTACTCTTTGTCATCTTTGCGTTTGTCATCACACTTTCACTTCATGCATTCAACCTTGAAGTGTCATAGTTTATCACAATTAAAACTCTTCAAGTTAGCCTTATAATCACTCTTATTATTATTATTTGAAGAACTTGAGTTAGGATTACTTTTCTTCATGAATTTTCTAAATTTCTTCACGAAGAGAGCCATGACATCGCTGCTAATCTGCTTAGTAGTAGCCTTCATAGCAACATTAGCGGTTGGTGTCTCCTCAGTAGTCACAAAATCCTTGGTAGTCATGGAAGATGTGGATGGATCCTCTTCATTGCTAGAGTTTATCTCAAACTTGTAGGCCTTCAAATCGGCAAATAAATCGTGTAGTCCCATCTTCTTGAGGTCATTGGATTCCCTCATAGCCAATGTCTTTATGTTCCACTCTCTAGGAAAAGCACATATGACTTTGATTTCAACCACTCTGTTGTTGTATATCTTGTTCAGTTTAAAGAGATTGACGACGATCTTACTGAATCTTTCATCAAATTCAGCCATCTTTTCTCCAGAGTGCATCTTAATGCTGTCAAATTGTTGTGTGGCAACCATGAGTTTGATTTCATTTGTTTTCTCATTTCGCTTGCATAGTAGAACTAACCTCTCCCAAATTTCTTTGGCAGTGGTGTAGTTAGTGATCTTACTAAACATGTTATCGTTTAGTGTCTTGTAAAGAATATTAGTTTCCATGTTATCAAGGTTGTTCTTCCTGTTATCTTTGGCGGTCCACTCTAACCTTGGTTTCTCCTTCATCTCAAGAGTGCCATTGGGGTTAGTAGTAGAGTTAACCTTCATTATCTTTATCGTCCCATCGATGATGACATACCACATGTCATCATCGAGTGCAGCCAAATGCGCCCGCATTCTCAGCTTCTAGTTGTCTTTGTTTTCCCTAGAGAACATTTGGATTTTGTTGACAATGGTAGACATGATTCTAATGATTAATGCTTGAGAATAAAAAGCTTGGATCTAATACACGTTGTTAGGATTGATGTTAAAAATAGAGACAAGGGTCTAACTACAGTTAACATCTTATGAATTTCGATTCGATTTTAAATCTATTAGAAGTTAAAACCTACTTTTATTCTCGTAAATCTATACAAACTCTTGAACAAGTTCAAGTGCGGAACAGTTTGTTGGATTTGAAGCGTTAGAAAGATGAATGCAATGGACGGAGAGTAAAGAACACATGGAGTTTTATGGTTGTTCGGAGATAAAACTCCTATGTCACCCTTTCTTCCTAAACAAGAAGGATATTCACTAGAAGGATTTGATTGGTATAGAACACACTACACAAATCCAGTCAGAAAACACAGGACTTAACAATACTTTCTTCAAAACTTCTAGCTAACTCTCTTTTGAATAGAACATCATTTATTCAACATACAATATTGAGATTTCACACAGAAATGACAATATTTGAATTACAGAATGATCACACAGACATACAATAGGTAATTGCGTTAGAGGACATCTAACTGCGCATTCCTTAGACCACGTCTAAAGGAGTTAGACAGCGTCTAACGACGCATTCCTTATACCATATCTAAAGGGGTTAGACGACATCTAAGCGCACATTTCTTAGACCACGTCTAAAGGAGTTAGATGACGTCTAACCATGCATTCCATAGACCAAATCTAAAGGAGTTAGACGATGTCTAACCGCGCATTCGTTAGACCACGTCTAAAGGATTAGACGACGTCTAACCTCAAATTCCTAATACCACGTCTAAAAGAGTTAGACGACTTGTAACCGTGCATTCTATTGACCATGTCGTGAGGAGTTATACGACGTTTAACCGCGAATTCATTAAACAACGTCTAAAGGAGTTAGACGATGTCTAACCGCGCATTCTTTAGACCACGTCTAAAGGAGTTATACGACGTTTAACCGCATATTCTTTAACCAAGTCTAAAAGAGTTAGACGACGTCTAACTGCACACTTCCTAGACCATTTCTAAAGGAGTTAGACGACGTCTAACCGCGCATTCCTTAAACCACATCTAAACGAGTTAGACGACGTTTAACCACGTATTCCTTAGACCAAGTCTAAAGGAGTTAAACTACGTCTAAAGGAGTTAGACGATGTCTAACCGCGCATTCCTTAGACCACGTCTAAAGGAGTTAGACGATGTCTAACCGCATATTCCTTAGACCATATGTAAAGGTGTTAGACGACATCTAAGCGCGCATTTCTTAAACCACGTCTAAAGGAGTTAGACGACGTCTAAACGCACATTCCTTAGACCACGTCTAAAGGAGTTAGACGACGTCTAACCGCGCATTCCTTACACTACGTCTAAAGGAGTTAGACGACGTCCTACCCAGCATTCCTTAGACCATGTCTAGAGGAGTTAGACGAAATCCAAGCGTGCATTTTTAGACCATGTCTAAAGGAGTTATACGACGTCTAAGTGTGCATTCCTTAGAACACATCTAAAGGAGTTAGACGACATCTAACCGCGAATTCCTTAGACCACGTATAAAGGAGTTAGACAACGTATAACCACGCATTCCTTAGACCACATCCAAAGGAGTTAAATGACGTCCGAATAAACATGCTTCTTTTATATATGTACCTACACAAGGGTAAATTTCCCAACTTAGTTTTATTCAAACCTCATCATCGAAATTATGTTGTACATGTTCTTTTAAGTTAATTATTTATTTATTAATTAATTAATTTTCTCTTTTCTTTTTTAATTTCAACCAACAGAAAGGGCTTCGGTGCTTTGACCCACATGCCCGTCCTAAATGAACGATCTCTACTCCGAAATAATTGACCTTTTGATATATTGAAGGATTATTAAGCTTGCGTTCTGAGTTCAAAATTCTTTTGATATTCGTAACATGTGGCCAAATGGGGTTATCTTTATTCCTTTCTTAGAAGTTTAACAATCCATTTGTGTTAGACAAGGTTAAAATAAAAGAGCTAAGAACGCTTTTCTAATGAGAAATAAAACCAAATTAGAAGTAAAAATTTAATTTTACTCAAAGAAAAGTTTTTTTTCATGGAAATGTCCATAATTATTTGAGGAGCATATAAGATTTTTTTTTGTAATTTTTTGAGTTATAAAACTCAAGTTATGGTAGCATGAAGTTAGTGAATTTTCCAATTGTGCAATTTTTTATTTTGGTATTCTTGACCCTTATATATTTTAAAATATTCCCGTTTAAAATAGCTGCTTAAATAAATTATAGAAGTTTTTTTAAATGTGGAATCCAAACAAGCCTTATGATTGATTTTATATCGAAATTAGGAGTTTAAGATTGAAATTAAACAAAAAGGGAGCCCGTAGGACCATTTGAACGCATTCAAGAAGTCAAGGGTGCGCCCAGGGCTTCATCTACAATTTCTAGAGACAAAAAGAAGGCTAAACCCCATCAATGTAGCCTAGTGGTAAGAGACGACTTAATAGACCAAAAAGTCAAGGGTTCGATTATATCAGGAAGTACTTTGAGTTTAAGTGGGGGCATGGTTGTGGAGTGTGATGCTAATTTTCCTTTAATTCCAAAAAAAAGAGGCTAAACCATGATTTCCCTTTGTTTTTTTAGTGAATGGTTAGTTTGCTTAGTTTGTTAGAGTTAGAATGATAAACACGAGGTTGATGGTATGTGTGACACCCTAAAATCCTAAATTCTAATCTAGAATAGTGGGGTGTGGAACGTAACCTATTCAGTCACATATGCGAAAGCTATGTGGTGCCTTTAAACATTTATAGCAAAATGATGCTATAAAAGTCGGTCGTTCACTACATGTTTTTACAAAACTACGGTTGTAAGATCATGGTCCCTCCTTCTTCACGAAAATCCTAAACCTTCCTCCACTCATAGTCTATCTTCACTTGTAACCTAAAATCAGTGATTGGGTACCTACACCACACAAGCTTAGTGAGTCGATAGACCCATCAAGTATTTAAAATAGTATATAAAAGACATTTAAACTACATTGCATCCATATGATGATTTTTAAGAGTACATAATCAATAGTGAAGGTACAGTTTCATCTTGAGCATATATTTTGGGCCTAACCACTTCAAAGCTGATCCTAGAGGGGGGGAATCAATATTCGTCAATTCGTCATCTAGTGTTATAGAATCAGACTACCAGAGCTCATCTTGGTAGCCCCCCTCCCGTATACATTCGTCAATTCCTTCATTTGTATTTTATCACTTTAATCCCATAACTTTTCTATAAAATCATCATTCTTTATAAATCATGGACAAACAATGAAATTTTTCTTTGAAAATAGTATGCATCATTTATATAAAATACATGAATAAATAGCATTGTGTGGGTTTCTAAAGAAGTGTAGAAAAGTTTATTGCCTTAATTTTGAATCTGTAAGATCATCGGTCGGACCACTCGGTCTTAGGTTCCAATATCCTCGGTCTTGGGTCTTAGCCAAGACTGAAGATTCTCGGTCAGGAAAAGTGAATTTTTAATATGTCACAAACTACCCTACTAATAAGGAATTTCAACCTCGAAATTCAAATTTAATGACAGTACTACTATTGCCATTATGAAAATAGTTTCATAAAAAAACATTATTTAAAATCATGTGAAAACAGTTTCATGTCAAGCAAAACATTATTTAAAACAATTTACAGACATGGAGGTGAGCTTTTGGAGGTTCATTTGTAGGAGCATGTGTTTGAAAGTACTAAGGTTCCAGACCATTGCTCTGATACCAAATTGTGACACCTTATAAACCTAAATTTTAATCTAAAATAGCAGGGTATGGAACGTATCATATTCAGTCACATATACGAAGTTACGTTGTGCCTTTTAACATTTCTAACAAAATGGTGCTATAAAAGTCAGTTTTTCACTACATGTTCTTACAAAACTATGGTCGTAAAGTCTCGGTCCCTCATTCCACATGCATCTCCTGCACCCTTCTCCACTCCAAGTCCCTCATCACTTATCACCTAAAAACAGTGGTTGGGTACCTACACCACATAAGCATAGTGAGTCTATAGACTCAACATGCATGTAAAGAGTATATAAAAGACATTTAAACTACATGTTGGGTCAGATCATTTTGAACATGGGCTTGACAAATTAATAAAGCCATTAGGGCAGATTTAATTAAAGAAAAAAACAGTAGTAGTTGGTTTTCTCTCCCTCTTCCTCCATTGAAGCAACAGGTTCTTCTTCTAATTTCCTTTATCTCTTTTCCATTTGGTTACCCATCTTTAGTGATGATGATAATGTATGTGAATGACATGTTAGGATGAGGTTAATTGATTATTTTTATTTGATTACCTCTAGGCTTGTATTGAACAACATTGTATATCCATTTGATATAGTGGATGATTTAAGTGGTCGAAGTGTCCCGTGGTTTTTACCTAATTTGGGTTTTCCACGTAAAATCTTGGTGTCTTGCTCTCTGTTTGTTAGATTGTTAATAAGGTTATTTTGCTCAATTGTTTTGGCCGCCGATTTGATTACAAAAAAGGGAAAAGGAATTGTTAGGCCTTTGTTGTAGCTTGTCTATTTCTGGATTGCTAAACAAGTGCTATTATTTATTTCTCCAACAAGTGGTATCAGAATTGAGTTTGTTTGGTGGTGATTCTTGTATAATTCAAATAGAAGAATCATTGAGTAGTAATGACATGATGATCAAACTCACAACTACCAATTACACAATCTGGAAGTCACGGATGAAGGACTTATTATGTAATTATGATTATGAAAACATTATTTTGATTGATAAAGGAAAACCATTGGTTATGATAGATGCAGATTGAAAGAAGCTGAATAGAAAGGAAGTTGTTAAAATCAGGCAATGGGTTTACAATAGTGTGTATCATCATGTGGCTACTAAGGTTAATGCTTATAAAGTGTGGACTATTTTGAGTGAGTTGTATAAGAAGAAAAACACTAAAAAACAGAGCATATCTATTTAGGAAACTTTGCTCGTTGAAATATTAAGATGGGTCTTCTATGTCCGAGCATCTAAATTCTTTTCATGGTATTCTAAAAAAGTTGGCTGCGATAGGAATGAAATTTGATGATGAGCTTCATGCTATGTGTTTGATTAATTCTCTGCCTGATAGTTGGGAGACACTTGTGGTTTCAATTACAAATTCTGTTCCACAAGGTAAGCTCACTTTGAAAATGATGAATGAGAGCGTGTTGAATGAAGAGGCTAAAATAAAAGAACAGTGCTTCTCGACTCCAAGTCAGGTGTTCTTTAGTGAGAGAAGGGGTAGAAGTAAAAGTAAAATTCCAAAGAATTGCAGTGCTAGTTTAGATAGGTCACGGGGAACATCCAGCTCAAGAAAAGAGATTACATGTTATAATTGTGGCAAGTTAGGACATAAGAAGTATCAATGCAGATCTTTGAAGCGGGAACAAAAGGAAAATAAGAAAGATGGAAGTAGTAAGGTTGCAGATGTAGGTGGTAATGACATCAATATTGTTTACGAGAATGATAGTATCAACCTTGTTTCTCAAGATACACAATCGGTGGTATACTCGGGTGCTTCTTATCACGACACCAATCGTTATGATATATTTACTTCTTACACTAGTGGATATTTTGTTTTAGTGACGTTGGGAAACCATGTTACATGTAAGATTTTGGAAAAGGAGATTTCTGTTTGGATACTGACACTTCTTGCAAGCTACTTTTGAAGAATGTTCGACATGTTCCCGATATTCGAATGAATTTGATCTCTACAGGTATTCTTGATGAGGAGGGATATCATAGTTACTCTGGTGAAGGAAAATGGAAACTCACTAAGAGGTCTTTGGTGCTAGCTAAAGGAAAGAAGGTTGGTTCTCTTTATATGACAAAGACTAAGTCTTACGGGGGAGAAGCAAATGCAGTTAATGATTGTTCAGCACAGTTTGACATAAGCGACTTGGTCACTTAAGTCATAATGGCATGCGAATTCTCTCCAAGACAATCGATCTTCAGGGCTTGAAGTTCATAGATTTGAAGACATGCACAGATTTCTTAGTTGATGTACAACATAGATTTTCCTTCAAGAGTTTCTCTCCATCTAGGAAGCCCAATATCCTAGATATGGTTCACACAGACATATGTTCTATGGATTCCTTGACTTTAGGTGGTGCTCATTATTACATCACTTTTATCGATGATTGATCAAGAAAGGTGTGGACATATTTCTTGAAGACTAATGATCAAGCATTGGATTACTTCAAGTTGTTTCACGCTGAAGTGGAGAGAGAAACTGGGAAAAAGTTGAAATGTGTTCGTTCAGACAATGGTGGCGAATATAAAGGACCATTTGTGGAACACTGTTAAAGTCATGGGATCAAGATTTTGAAGACTGTGCCAAAAACACCTCAACAGAATGGAGTCGTAGAGAGGATGAACAGGTCTATCAATGAGAGAATTTTGTGTAAGTTGTCTCATGCTAAGTTGCCAAAATTCTTTTGGGGAGATAAAATGAAGACAACAGTTGATTTGATAAATGTTTCACCCTCAAGTCCTTTAGATGGCGACGTTCCATAAAGAGTTTGGAGATGCAAAGATGTCTCTTATGATCACTTGAGAGTTTTTGGTTGTAACGTGTTTGTTCATGTTCCTCGAGATGAGAGAGTTAAGCTTGATAGCAAGACGAGATAGTGTATCTTTATTGAGTATGGCCACGGAGAATTTGGGTAGCGATGTTTGGATCCGGTTAACAAGAAACTCATTAAAAGCAAAGATGTGGTATTCTTTAAAGATTAGGCCATTGAAGACTTTGAGAAAAAAGAAAAGTCGAAGTCTACGGAGAAGGAATTGCCCGATAATGGTAGGATTCTTACACCATAATCATAGCCCAATAATGTGGAAAATGCCCAAGTTGAGGTTCATGAGACTCTTCTATTTGATGTTGAGCTAATAAAGGAAGTTGAACAAGATGATGATAGTTCTATAGAGTCACCTGATTATTAGCATATTAGAATATCTAGTAGGCAACGACAACCTTCTAGTAGGTATCCTCCTAATGAGTATGTGATGTTGACTGACGGGGGAGAACTAAAAACCTATCATGAAGTATTGTCTCATGAAAACAAGAACACGTGGTCAGTAGAAATGCAAGAAGAGATAAATTCCTTGCAAGAGAACGAGACTTATGACTTGGTGAAACTTCCGAAAGGAAAGAAGACTTTGAAAAATAAGTGGGTATTCAAGCTGAAGCATCAAGAGAATAGCTCACAACCTCGATAAAAGCAAGACTGGTTGTGAAGGGCTTTGGACAAAAAAAGAGGATTAATTTTGAAGAGATCTTCTCACAGGTTGTGAAGAGGTCATCCATCAGAATTGTGTTAGCATTGGCTGCTAGTCAAGATTTGGAAATTGAACAACTAGATGTGAAAAATTTATTTCTCCATGGTGACTTGAAGGAAGAGATATATATGGAACAACCCAAGGGTTTCAAAGTTAAAGGTAAAAAAGATCTTGTTTGCAAGTTGAGGAAAAGCTTGTACGGGCTCAAGCAAGCGCCTCGATAATGGTACAGTAAATTTAAATCCTCCATGGAAGCAAATGTATATAGTAAGACTACTTCTGATCATTGTGTTTTTATTAAGAGATACAGTGTTGGTGATTATGTTATTCTTCTGCTCTATGTTGATGATATGCTAATTGTTAGGCAAGATATTACGAAAATTGAGAAGCTCAAAAGGGATTTGAACAAGACTCTTGCGGTGAAGGATTTGGGTTTAGTGAAGCAGATCCTAGACATGAAAATCAAAAGAGACAGAAAGAAAAGAACTCTTTGTCTATCACAAGAGATGTATTGAGAAGGTACTTGAGAGGTTTGCAATGAAAAATGAAAAACCGGTTTCAGTTCCACTTGCATGTCATTTCAAGTTGAGTTCTAAACAATGTCCTATAAGTGAGAAAGTTAAAGAGAAAGATGAGATGAAGAATTTTCCTTATGCTTCTGAAGTTGGTAGTCTTATGTATGCCATGATATGTAGAAGACCGGACATAGCACACGCAGTTGGTGTTGTTAGTCGGTATCTCTCCAACCTGAGAGAAGAACATTAGTTGGTTGTTAAGTGGATTCTCAGATATGTTCGAGGCTCTTCTAAAGCACGTTTATGCTTCGGAAGTGATACTCCTATTTTGGAAGGCTTTACAGATTCTAATATTGCGGGTGATGTTGATTCAAGAAAATCAAAATCATGTTTTTTGGTTACCTTTGTAGGCGGTGTTGTTTCGTCACAGTCAAGATTACAAAAGTGTGTTGCTTTGTCTACTACAAAAGCTGAGTATATTGCAGCTACTGAGGCATGTAAATAGGTGTTATGGATGAAGAAGTTCCTACAAGAGTTGGGCCAAAAGCAAGATAAGTTCACTTTGTTTTACGACAGACAAAGTGCCATTCATCTCTCAATGAATTCAACTTTTCATTCGAGATCCAAACACATCGACGTGATATATCATTGGATACGTGATGTGCTTGAGGCAAAAGAGATGAACTTAGAGAAGATTCATACAAGTGAGAATGAGGTCGATATGTTTACAAACTCCTTGCCTAAACACAAGTTTGAAGATTGTCGGAAGAGAGCGGGTTTATTGGAGCCCAAAAAAGTTGCGCTGACGGGGGAGATTTGTTGGGTCAGCTCATTTGGAAGTTGGGCTTGACAAATTAATAAAGCCCATTAGGGCATATTTAATTAAAGAAAAAAACAAAGAAGTAGTTGTTTTTCTCTCCCAATGCACTCAGATCTCCGACATTTCTGAAGCCCACCATATGAAAGACCCGACATATAGACAAGGAAAAAGTAGGTGAATGATTTATGTGATTGAATGTGCTTGTCCTGCTGTAGGGTCGGACGGCTTTCTTTGCCCCAACTTGGCGAATCGCATCCCCGTGCAACGACATTGTGCGCCCCGTTGCTTAGTGTTTGCAACAGCTGGGAAGGCAGTCTACGAAGCGAAGCCTTATGAAACCGCCGACAGCCTTCTCGTTCAGGGGGCAGCGAGCCCTCATTTTTCGAGTGCATGTGGGATCAGAATTATGGTATGTCTAGAAGCGGAGCGACTTGTCGAGTCTACGAAGCTTTGCTTCCCCCCTCCCCCCCCCCCTCTAATGCCAGTAGATCGATCCATAATGACTGGCGAGTCGGAACATACTTGGGATCCTATGGATGAGGACATGGTCTCTTCCCATTGAATTTCATTCAGAGCGGAGAAGGAGCCTTATAAAGATCGTCAATTTCATATGTGGCAATTCCGCCAAGATCTCTTCGTTAGTTGGGGGAAGAATCCACACGAATCGGAAGGAGAAAGGAAGGCTATGAATTGAGCTAACGCCCTCTGTAACCCATGGGGGTTGATTCGAGTCTCGTGTCTCGCCTTTCTAATGAATTTAGATTGGTAAAGTGTTTAGTGAGCTGATTCAGACCTAATTTCTCAAATAGAAGCTCGTCAGGATAAAACAAGAGGTGAGGCAAGACTTTTCAAGTAGATTAGTTGAGTGACCGGAGACTAGTAAGAAGATAGAGAGAAGGCAACTAGTCAAATTACACTCTTCCTCCATTGAAGCAGTAATTCCTCCATTGAAGCAGTAGGTTCTTTTTCTGATTACCTTTATCCCTTCTCCATTTGGTTAGCCATCTTTAGTGATGATGATAATGTATGTGAATGACAAGTTAGGATGATGTTAATTGATAATTTTTATTATATTACCTCAAGACTTGTATTGAACAACATTGTATACCCATTTGATATAGTGGATGATTTAAGTGGCCAAAGTGTCCCATGATTTTTACCTAATTTGGGTTTTCCATATAAAATATTGGTGCCTTGCTCTCTGTTTGTTAGATTGTGTTAGACTTTAAATTATGACTGAGCCTTCCAAGTTCTTTAATTCAAGAAACGGGTTCTTGATGATCGGGGCCGATGGTGGAATTCAACACTCAAGCGCAGCGGACATAGAATGAGAAGAGAATTCGAGGTTAGGGAGAGAAGATCCGAAGGGGAGGAGAGAAATACAACTAGATTACACCTAGCGGTCCAAGAAGGGGGAGGAGGGCCGAGAGATAACTTAGAGCACCAAGTTCCAAAATATTCAATTCATAGTCCCAAAAAGTGGGGTGGGTATCACCATTTAAGGAGGTTGGTTTACCCAAAAGTATTCGGTTACAACTGCTTCAAACATAACAGAATTCGGTTTCAAGAGAGATAAGCGAAAAAGTAAACAAAACAAAATTATTCCATAAAAAAACATAAACTGGCCCATATAGACACTTGAGCCGAGAGACGAGTGCATAAAATATTTTTGGACCGAGGTTTTTGATGAGCAGCCCGTAACATAATCTCCCCCTTCGAGGTTCGTCGCCCTCGACGAAAAGAACGTGGACTGGTCAGCCTCTAATACGCATCTTCAACTTCAAAACTTTTGCTTCGGTCGGGCTTCAGCACATTCAGCAAGGGTCGCAGCATAAGACCGAATTTTCTCAAAAAACTTTCGGCAGAATCGCTTCAGTAGTGGAACTTGTCGGGTTCTTGCGGTCTTTTGCGCTACCGGGTCGCTTGCCACTCCGCCCATGTGAGGAATTTTTGTGCACCTA
The DNA here is from genome assembly GCF_907164915.1 of Impatiens glandulifera. NCBI lineage: Eukaryota > Viridiplantae > Streptophyta > Magnoliopsida > Ericales > Balsaminaceae > Impatiens > Impatiens glandulifera. The sequence continues at coordinate 27,144,615 of NC_061867.1, forward strand.
AGGTCAAGTTATATTCATCTAAGGTCTTTTCTAGCTGGTTTCCATGCATCAGACTGGCCTGCGACCGAGGAATCCCCTTTAGGACCGTGGTTCTGTCTTGCTTCTCATAGGATAGGGTCATCTTTACAAAGTCCCAAGAAGACAGGCCTAGAGTAATCAGCCATACAATTCCCAGCACAATATCATATCCGTCCATGGAAATTACCTTCATTTCTGTTTGGTATTCATTGCCTTCCATCGACCACTTCAAGTCCTTGCAAACACTAGAACATAACACATTAGACCCATCGACCACTCTAACCGATTGCACCCTGGTTGCTATGCTTTTGTGGTCTATTTTCTCCAAAATCCTGCTATTGATAAAATTGTGGGTGCTGCCTGTATCAATCAGGATCACCACCGGAAGGTTCCCAACTTTGCCAAGAATCTGGAGCGTTTGGAAGGCTTTAGACCCGGTCAAGGCATGTAAGGATATGGCTGGTTCATCCCTTGAGCCGAGAAATGAAGGAAGATCATCCAAAACAGGTTCTTGGTCAGGTTCTTGCTCTTCTTGATTGGCCGAGACCATGAATAACTTTGATTTACACCTATGGTTTGGTTGCCATTTTTCATTACAAGAGTAGCATAGGCCCTTCTTTCGCTTTTCATCCATTGATGCAGGGTCTAATTGCTTAACATGGCCCTGGTTTGCATTTTAAGAGGACCCATATGATGAATTCTTGAAGTCAGTATTGGTGCTCGGCCCGGCTGTGTTGATATTGGATGGCGTGGGCAGCAACGATGCTTCAGCGCTGTACAAGTTACCACTGCTCATTAAGGACCGATATGTTGCTTCTTGGACTTTATCCATGGCCATGGCTTCATTTAAAGAATCTGGCAATCGCAGCCTAATGTTGTTTGCAATTTCCTTACTTAGACCGGACAAATAGCAATCTATGACGTACTCCCTTGGCATGCTGTAGAGTTTTTGAGAGATCGACATGTATCGCAGATTATATTCTTGAACCGACCCAACCTGTTTCAGATTCATCAACTGTCTCATTGGAGTGTCGTGTATAGAGGGTCCGAATTGCGTCATAAGTATGTGGAAGAAAGGAAGACAACTGAATGATCTTTCAATCTGCTTAAATCTCTCTAGAGAGGTTTTCTTCAACGTTGGGAGACGGTTATCTAGGAGATTTGCCTCTCTTCAAGCGCGGTTTTAGGTGACTTGGGATTAGTTATGGCATTTCTGAAAGAATTGAGGTTAAATAGTAATGGTTTGGGCAATTTTGACATTTCCCTTGTAAATGGTCCTTATGCGTTTCCGAGTCAATTAGGCCAAGTTGGCTGGATAGCCCTATATCAGGTCTACACTTTTGGATTTTGAATCACCTCAATTGATCCACTACGCACCAATTTATTAATTTTTAAATGTGGTATCCCTTTTGGTTGTCCTAATGGGGAAATGGGCTTGTTCGAGCTCTCCTAGTCAACTCAATTCGAGTGATGGGCTAATCTTAGTATCGTTGGAACGGTTCACTCAAGGGCTGCAATTTTGGTAGCAAAATCTTTGAACGAGGTGGCTTTTATGTCCACATATCATCGAATGAATATTTTAGGAACCTTTTAACTTGGTTTGACAGATATTGCCTATTTGAATTATATCAAAAGAAAAGTTATTTAATGACCTTTCGATTGATATAAGGTAGAGCCCGTAAGGTGAATTGTAGACCGACTACTCTTTACTGGAAGTTGAGTTATCTCTTGTTCTTCTTCCCATAAGACATTAAGTAGGTTAAAGGTTAAATGACAACTTACTACCAATGTTAACGCATTATTACATGTATGGGCTCAAATTTTGGTATCAAATTTTTTGAACAAGGTGGTATGTCATTGAACAGATACTCGAAGGAACACATGTGACTCATTTTCGATCAAGGGGCCTTACAAGCAACCTCACATGTGTCACAAGTTGAATGATGCGTTCTATATGGTACCAAAAGAAAGGTAAGATTGAGACATTTCTATTTCTACAATGTAGAGTCCCAATGAATGGGTACAGCATGACCAACGAATCCAAGCCTATTGTTAGTTAACTCATAGAGCTACAGAGTGCTCATGCCTCGACTTGTGTAGATACTCGCGATACTTTATCGGTTGAAATTGAGACTAGTACTAATGGATCAGCGTGTGTCTCAGCTATAATTTGGCACCTCATGTGTTAAATTTGGAGCACTACAACTTCACGAATCGTAGATAGAAGTTAACCTCATCTTCTTAACATTGTCTTTCCTAGAGATTCATGGGAAGTATAGTATTGGATTTGGAATTTGGTATAAACATAATTGTTGTCCGTCCTATTACCTTTCCAATGAAACGAGATTCAACTAATTTGGTGAAGCAGTGAATTATTAAATTAAATTGTGCAAGTTGGTTTTTTCCATTTTAAACACAAATCCAAGTTGGCCAATTGAAGAAAATATTCTTCACCACTTGAAGATTCGGGTGAAGGCCATTGACGACTCGGGCGTCCTCAAGCCTAGAGACGAAAATGACATGGGCCCACGATATTTGAAATCTCTGACCTCTTTTCTTTGTAGTTGATTTAGCCCGGCACGTGGACCGAATTGGTTTTTAGGTTGACTAGGGCCAAACCCGCCCACCTTTTATCACTACCGGTTGTCGCCCGTCTTCCTATTGTATTTCGGCCTCCATTTGCCGCAATGTACAACCTAACTTAGGCAATTCTTCGGGAGAGAATATTTTATTTTTTATTTTTTTAGAGTTTTCCTATAAAACTAATAATATTAGTCTCAAAACGCTCAATGTGCTCACCTTATTGTCCGTACTGTGTTATATTTTGTAATTACACATTTTACAAAATATTTGTATTTACATTAACCAAAAAATAGGCTTGAGAGAGTCATTTCACGAATTAATTATTTATTTTTATGATCATTGTTTAATAATCAAGTATGATTATCATATTAAACAGAGTTTATTTTAAAATGTATTCGGAGTGTAAAAAATGAATATCTACAAAACCTGATTCCTTTAAAAAAGGATATGTATGAAACGTAGTTGTTAGGCCTGGTCAAATTTATTATAGTTTTGTTTAAAGAATGAGACAACGATTGTGATCTTTCGTTAAGAAAAATGAAAAAAATTGAAAACAAGGATACAAGAAATGAGTAGGCATCACGACAAAAAACTTTTCTAACTAATGACCGTTTCAAAATGTGCTTGATAACTTTGTGAAAATCTATAATAAAAAATGAGGTATCAATTTGTGTTCCTTGCAACGTCTTATGATTGTGTTAAGCTTTAAACTATAATCGAGCCTTTCGAGTTCTTTTATTCAAGAAATGGGTTCTTGATGATCGGGACCGATGGTGGAATTCAATACTCAAACGCAGCGGACATAGAACGAGGAAAGAATTCGAGGTTAAAGAGAGAAGAAACCGGGGTGAGAAGAGAATACCACTAGATTACACCTAGTAGTCCAAGAAAGAGGATGAAGGCCGAGAGATAACTTAGAGCACCAAGTTCAAAAATATTCAATTTATAGCCCCAAAAAGTGGGGTGGACGTCAGTATTTAAAGAGGCTGAATTACCCAAGAGTTGGTTACAAACTTGTTACAACAACTTTCAAAATAACAGAATTCGGTTTTAAAGAAATATAAGAGAAGATAAAATATGAATTATTAAACAGAACATAAAGCTGGACCAATTATTCCATAGGACCGAGGAGGGTGCGTTTTCTTATTCGTGGATCGTAACATCATCTCCCCCATCAGAAGTTCGTCGACCTCGACGAAGAGAGTGTTGTCTTGTTTGCCTCCTTGCTGCTGGAATCTCTGGGCATTGAATACTTATAACTTCAGCATCTTCCCATGTGTCGTCTTCTGTTTGGGCCCCATCCCAATTGACTAGCAACTATTTTTTCATTTTCCCATGCACCATTATGGCTTTTTCACCCACAATTTTTCCGGTCCGGTTTGGTTGTGTACTAATTTGGGGAATATTTTCAATAGAAACAGGGGTACCTTGGAATGATTTTAATTGCGAGACATGGAACATATTGTGTATCCTGTTGTCGGTCCCGAGTTCCAGCTTGGAAGTAACTTCCCCAATCCTTTCCAATACTTCAAATGGCCCAAAATACTTTGGTGAGATCTTGTGGAATAAGTTCTGGACCGAACGTTGTCTATATGGCTGTAACTTCCCCAATGCCCAGCTACCCACATGCAACGTGACATCTTTTATCTTCTTGTCCTGCTGTTGCTTCATACGATTATGGGCTCTTTTTAAATGGGATTTTATGAGTTGGAGTGAGGCTTCCTTAGCCGTTAGCGATACATCCACATCTTTCACTCTCGAGTCACTTGCTACAAACGGTCTGTGGACCAGGGGGGTATCCATATATGGCTTCGAAAGGAGTTGTTTGTATTGTTGTATGGAAATTAGTGTTATACCACCATTCAGCCAAAGGCAACCAGTGTACCCAATCTTTCGGAGTTTGGCCAGCCATGCAACGTAGATAAGTGACCAAGCATTTGTTGACTATCTTGGTCTGGCCATCCGTCTGGGGGTGATAGGCTGAAGATAAAGCTTGTTTTACTCCTTGTATACTTAAAAATTCCCGCCAAAAGGTGCTTAAGAACACTTTGCCCCGATCACTGATGATGGTTGTTGGCATTCCGTGGAGCTTGGAAACGTTGTCCACAAATAATTTAGCTACTGTCCGGGCAGAAAAGGGGTGTTGAAGACTCATAAAGTTGGCCATCTTCGATAGTCTGTCAACTACCACAAATATAACACTTTTACCTTTTGACTTAGGCAAGCTTTCAATAAAATCCATGGAGACCGATTCCTAGAATCGATTGGGAATTGCTAAGGGCTGAAGCAGACCCCTATGCGCTGAGTTATCAGGTTTATTTTTTTTGGAAAACTTCACAGGTCCGGACAAATTCCCTAATATCTTTAAGCATTCCTGGCCAATAGTAAACAAGCTGCATTTTCTTCTGGGTGACTAGAGTCCCCGAATGCCCCCCTTCTGCTCCCAAGTGCATGGCTGCAATTAAGGTATTTCTGAGGTCGTTATTCTTTCCCACCACCAGCCGGTCCCTTTTTCTTAATAACCCGTGGTCGTATGAGCATTCTGGGTGAGAATCAACATTAGCAAGAATTTCACGAATGACTTTGGCTAAGTTGGGATCTTCTTCATAGCTCTCTTGAATTTATTTTTGGACAGTAGTGTGATAGACCGAAATTCCTGCACATTGGACACCTGCTACCCGCCTAGACAAAGAATCTGCCACCAAGTTTTCTTTTCCCCTTTAATATTGAACAACAAAGTCATATCCCACCAATTTATAGAGCCATTTTTCTTGTGTCGGGTTTGAACTCTTTGTTCCAGCAAGTATTTAAGAGCTTCATGATCAGTTTTCACAATAAATTGCTTGTACCTAAGGTAAGATCGCCACTTCTCCACCGAAAAGGTCAAGGCCATCAGCTCTTTTTCATACGTGGATGATGGTAACTTTTCTGGTTCAATCGCCTTTCTTATGAATGAAATGGTTTGACCTTCTTGCATTAGTACTGCCCCTATACCAACTCCGCTTGCATCGGTCTCTACTACAAAGGCAATATTGAAATTTGGAAGCGCCAGGACCGGAGGGAAAAGCATACGCTGCTTCAACAATAGAAATGCATCTTCAACTTCTTTATTCCATTCAAACTGACCTTTTTTCAACAGGGCCGTGTGTGGTTGAGCCCTAGCCTTTTATAAATCTTCTATAGTATCCGGTCAGACCGAAGAACCCTTTCAATTGCTTAGGTGATTCTGGAACTGGCCATGTACTCATTGCTTCTAACTTTGCTGGATCCGTGGCTACACCATTCTCGTCAAGGATATGGCCAAGATAGGAAATTTGCTTGCACCCAAAATTACATTCCCCTTGTTAAGGAATAACTCGTTATGTTGCAATATTGAAAGTACCTTATGTAGGTGCTGGATATGTTCCTTCCAACTCGGGCTGTATACAAGGATATCATCAAAAAATACTAGCACAAACATCCTTAAAAATGGTTTCAGGGTCGCGTTCATTAAGCTTTGGAAGGAGGACGGTGCATTGGTTAGGCCGAAGGGCATCACCAAAAATTCATACAGGCCTTCGTGAGTACGGATTACTGTTTTGTGGCAGTCACCTGGGTGCATCCTTATCTGGTGGAATCCTGAGCGCAAATCGAGCTTGGAAAAGAACCTGGACCCATGCAATTCTTCCATTAACTCTTCAATTACCGAAATAGGAAACTTATCCTTAATGGTTGCTGAGTTTAGCCGCCTATAATCAATACACATTCTCTAGGATAAGTCTTTCTTTCGGACCAACACCACAGGGGCGGAAAAAGAGTTGTGGCTTCTTCTTATGACTCCCTTGTCCAGCATATCGTTGACCAAATGTTCAATTTCTTTCTTTTGTAGGGCGGGATATCGGTAAGGACGCATGCATACAGCTTCTGTGCCTTCATTTAATGGGATGTGGTGATCTTGATCCCTGGCGGGTGGTAAGTTCTCAGGTTGCTAGAATATTGGGATGAAGTCATCTAGCATTTGCTGAAGGTCTTTAGGAATACCATCTGGTGGCCTTGTAGAGAGCGAGAAAAATTGTGCTTCGTTTTCACTTCTTATTTGGATCATGACAGCAACATTGCCTTTCTTTAATAACTTCTCTAGGTGATCACCCTTCATTAAATTGATTTGTGTATGGGGTATGTCTTGCAAGACCGTGGTTATCCCTTCCCTTTTAAAAGAGAGTGTTAATTTTTCAAAGTCCCATTTTGAAGGGCCTAGAGTAATCAGCCATTCGATTCCCAGCACAATATCATACCCTATCATTGTCAATACCTTCATATTTGCTTGATAAAGCTTACCATTCATAGACCATTTCAGATCTTTCCAGAAACTAGAGCATACAATGTTAGAGCCATCTGCCACTCGGACCGAGAGCACTTAGGTGGGAAGTATGTCATGGCTAATGTTCTTCATTATCATGCTATTAATGCAATTATGAGTGCTTCATGTATCAATTAGGATCACGACCGGTAGGTTCCCAACTTTACCAAGAATCTAGAGCGTTTGAAAGGTTTTATAAACCGTCAATGCATGTAAGGATATGGCTAGTTCTTCCACTGCGTCAGGCTGCAAAAGAGAATCATCAAGGTCTACCTCCGGAGCAGGATCTTGGAGACTTGGGGCGACTTCTTGATCATTGACCGAGACCATAAATAACTTTGATTTACACTTGTGGTTTGGTTGCCATTTTTCATCGCAAGTGTAGCATAGGCCCTTCTTTCTCTTTTCATCCATTGAGACCGGGTCTAATTGCTTAATATGGCCCTGATTTGCACTCGAAGAGGACCCATATGATGAGCTCGGCTTGATATATGGGGTTCTGTTCGTGCTTTGCCAACTTGGTTTGACGTTGCTCGGATTAGGCAGTAGTGGTGGCTCGGCGCTGTACAAATTCCCATTGCTCATTAAGGACCGATACGTTGCTTCTTGGACTTTAGCTATGGCCATGGCTTCGTTTAGAGAATCCGGGAATCGCAACCTGATACAGTTTGCAATTTCCTCCCTTAGACCAGACAAGTAGCAATCTATGACGTATTCCCTTGGCATGTTGTAGAGTTTTCTAGAGATCGACATATATTGCAGATTATATTCTTGAACCGACCCAACCTATTTCAGATTCATCAACTGTCTCATTGGAGTGTCGTGTATAGAGGGCCCGAATTGCGTCATAAGATCTCTCTTGAACACGTCCCAAGATAAGGCCTCCATATGGTCTCGATTCTGTAGATAAGATCCATACCACATTCTTGTTTCGCCAGAAAAGTGAATGGGTGCAATTTCTAGTTTCGTGGCATCCCTAGTTTTGTCCACTCTGAAAAACTGCTCCGCGTTTATTAGCCATCCCTCGACATCCGACCCATCAAACCGAGAAAAATCGACCTTGGTTAGCCGAGTAGGAGGAACATAGTGTTGGTCGCGGTTCTGGCCAGGGTGTTGGGGCCTAAATGGGGAATGACCGTGGCAAGAATTATCATTATAGGGTCTGTGGCGGGGTTCTTGCACATTTCCAGATGCCCCGCTCTCAAAGGCTGCCATTCTTTCTTCAGCCGCATCAAATCTTCGGTCTATAGCAGCTTGCATCGCAACTGTTTGTTGGGACATATTTTCAATAAGGGCCTTGAGCGCATCCATTTCTGATTGATGGCGAGTTTCTACCATGTTGAGAATCGTCTAGCTCTGATACCAATATGTTAAGCTTTAAACTATAATCGAGCCTTTCGAGTTCTTTTATTCAAGAAACGGGTTCTTGATGATCGGGACCGATGGTGGAATTCAATACTCAAACGCAGCGGATATAGAATGATGAAAGAATTCGAGGTTGAAGAGAGAAGAAACCGGGGTGAGAAGAGAATACCACTATATTACACCTAGTAGTCCAAGAAAGAGGATGAGGGCCGACAGATAACTTAGAGCACCAAGTTCCAAAATATTCAATTCATAGCCCCAAAAAGTGGGGTGGGCATCACTATTTAAAGAGGTTGAATTACCCAAGAGTCGGTTACTAACTTGTTACAACAACTTTCAAAATAACAGAATTCGGTTTTAAAGAAATATAAGAGAAGATAAAAGATGGATTATTAAACAGAACATAAAGCTGGCCCAATTGTTCCCTAGGACCGAAGAGGGTGCGCTTTCTTATTGGTGGATCGTAACAGATTATCAAAATTTTGAAGTCAAATGTGGCCTATGAAAAATATTAAAACCTAACTTGAATCACGAGAACTCAAAAAATTGTCTAGCTTCTTAAAATAAGGAAAAAAAATAATAGAAATTGAGTAAAGTATTTAAAATGAGCAAAGTATCTAAGGATCTGAGGCAAAAAAAAATTGAGTAAAGTATTTAAGGTTAAATATTGAAATCACCAATTGTTTCCTATTTAGATTTTTTTATCATTCTTGTCAAAAGTAAGACCATGCGTGCATTAATTTGGTTATATATGCCAATGATACTAAAAAATAAGCTTTTATGTTGGTTAAGGAATTCAAATCACCACTCGGTTGTTAATCAAGATTTTTATCTTGATTCCCAAATGAAAGAACTCAAGCATATTGATTTTGTCAGATATATCCCAGGGGTTAAAATGCTTCTAGTGGTTGAGATATTAAAATCACTACTCGCTGTTCACAATAAACATTGTCTTCTAGTGTATCTATTCTATCAAATAAACTAAAAAAAATGAAGCTTCAGCCTCAAGTTTTGAAAACATCTCTTCAAAGAAAAAAGAAACTACATATAATGATGAAAACATATTGTATGAAGCAATGATTTTAAAAGAAATATCGAATTATGATCATTTTACAAAACTCCTTCATAAGAAAAATATAAGGAGCAATCATTTGTATATGATCTGGAATCCACTATTGATGTCCTTTAGCTGAAGAAAATATAAATTGAAAATTTGTCTCTTTTCGAAATGACCAAAATGATGAATGTCTATAATCTAAGAATGCTGAAGATATTTCTATCCCAAGTCACCGAAAATGGAACGAGGATTCAATATATTTTCAAATTCTAAAGATATGCAATACAATCTTAATCCAAGAATATGTGTGCTTTCTAAATAAAATGAAATAAAACCTTAGTCCGGACTATGTTGCTTTAAAAAATTGCATGAAAACTACAGTTTAAGAATAGGTGTGCTTTTTTAAAAAATCAAATCATTCATGAAACCCCTACTTTGTACACTAAGAAATTTTTTAAATGAGCATCAAAACCCTAATAAGAAAGCTAGGTAATTTTCTAAAATTAACATTGAAACCACTAGTTTGTATACTATAGGAATTTTTAAAATGAGAATTGAAATACTTGTACAAATACTAGGTATTTTATAAAATGAACGTTGAAACCCCTAACTTTTACAATATGGGCAATTTCTTAAACAAGCGTTGAAACCCTACTACGAATAATAGGTGATTTTCTAAAATGAACATTGAAACCCTATTTTTTACACAAAGGGATTTTTCTAAATGAGCATGTAATCATAGTACAAATGCTAGGAAAATTTCTAAAACAAGCGTAGAAACCTAATACGAATTCTAGGTGATTTTATAGAACAAACATTGAAATCCCTAGTTTATACACTATGGGAATTTTCAGAAATGAACATTGAAACCCTTGTTCAAATACTATGTAAGTTTCTTAAACGTATATCAAAACCTTAGTGAAAGTATTGGGTGTTTATTGAAATACACATTGAAATCCTAGTTCAAACACTAAGTGACTTTGAGAAAACATATGATGAAATCCCTAGTACGAATGCTATGTGATTTTCTAAAATAAGTGTGAATTCCCTAGTACTTGTACTAGGTACCTCTTAAATAAAAGGATTTTGAGACAACCTTCTATAAGGTTGAAGTTATTCTAAATATAAGTCTTAAGTTCACAAAGGAATGTTTTCATGAAACATTGGATAATTTCAGACACATAATATAAGCCACATGTGAGAATGATAAAAACAAGATTCAAGGTCGAGTCCTTTTAGAACTTGTAGATTATATTAAAAGCTAACCTGTAACTAATTAAAAAGACGAATTTCCAAAAATTATAATTTGTGTTCAAAGTTGACCCATAGCTGGGTACAAAGATAAATTATTAGAAATTCTAGCTTATGTTCAAAGCTAACATGTAGTTGAAAAAAAGACAGTTTCAAAACATGTAGCTTGTATTTAAAATTAACCCGTAGCTAGGTAAAATGCCGAACTTTAAGAATTTTTAATTTGTGTTCAAAGCTAACCCATAGTTGGGTAAACATAAAATTTTGAGACTTGTAGTTTGTATTCAAAACTAACATATAATTTAGTCAAAAGTTAGGATGTCATAATTTGTGGCATGGGAAATTCCATGTGTGTGTGGACTAACGCAATCTTAATAAAGCTATCCCAAGGACAATTTCCCACTCCCACACATTGATGTGTTGTTCGACCACGCGACTGATCATGAACTCCTATCATTCATAGATGGTTTATCGGGCTATAATCAGGTCCTGATGGCAGTTGAGGCTAAAGAGAAAACCAGGAAGTTGGAACCTTTTGCTATCTAGTGATGATTTCGGACTAACACTATCATCCTCTTCTATTTCATTTTCCTAAACATCCTCATATTGTTGGAGTATGTGGTTTAGGTACTTCATTTGCTTTGACAGGATATTCATTTAAAAGTAGTCATGCCGTTTTTCGATATATCATGCATAGATCGTGCGGTCAATTGGCTTATACACAGCGAAGGCAGCTTCGATGAAGCTGTAGCCGAAATGCTTAAACAAGCTATGGGTATAATAGTAAGTAACCTATTCCAGACCCATAAGCATAATTAATGGCTTATCATGCATCATGAAGGTCATCTTTTAATGGTTTATCATGCATCATGAAGGTCATCTTCTTGTTGGTATACTGTGGAAGAATATCCTAGATTTCGTCATTGCTCTATACCGGAGATCCGACCAAAACTTCCTTTATTCTTTGATATTAGCCAGATATAAAGAATTTAGGGGAGCCCCTTTTATTCATGATGGAGGATATGCATGAGTTGTTCAAGCCCATTATTGTAGACACTAATTTTTTACACCCCGATTTTATAATTTATTCTTTAAATAATTCTGAGCCTTTGAAAATGTGTGCTTTCTAGGATCTTGAGGTGAATTGTTTTAGAATTAATTAGATATAGAATTTTCTAGATTTAATTGATTTCGAAAATTTGCGATCAATAAAGTTAATGTGATAAATTGAACTTAAGTAAAATACATAGGTTTTAATTTGTTATTCTTAAAATATCCTAGATTTTTGTAGTAATTTACATATTTAGGATAACAAATACAAAACATTGTTTCGAATTATAATTATATATTAACGAAATTTTAAATGATATTTAAGTTTAAAAAAAATAAATTTTTGAAAATAACCCTATTAATTAATTAATTTAAGTAGAAATTATTCCTATTAATTAATTAATTTAAGTAGATATAGTTTAGTTAAGTAATTAGTTAGTCAGTTTTATCCTATAGTTTAGTTAGTTAGCTATTAATTAGGTTGTTATTTGATTATTGGTTAATTAGTTATTTAATTTTTAGATAATTAATTAATTAAAATATAAGAGTCGTCACTTTAGATACTTCAAAAAGAATCTAGAAAAAGTAAAACAAAGTATTCACGGATTAAAGATTCGGTGCTTGTTTACGTATGAGGAACGGGCCGCAACATCTATTTCCTATGTGCCTATCCCTTGGAATAGTCTCTGCTCCTATGTAGTTGGCCATTATTTGTGAAGGTATGTTAAACGTTTTTATTATAAGTTCAGAATTGTTTTTCTTATGCATGTCCTATCCTTGTCTCTAATCTAAACAGAGTAATCCTAGGTCTAATAAGATTCTAATAAAGATTTGCATCAAGCCATTAGAATTCTTTAATGTCATTTATCGTGTCTTAAGTCTATTTTAACAAGATATCATATTCTTAGTCCAAAGGTGTAACAAGACTCTCATTAGATTTTCATTGACTTAATTAAAGAAGATGAAATATAATTTTGAACGCTCTCCTTAGGCACACATGTGAACCACAATGTGAACATTCCCATTTGATGATTTTCTTGAAGGTTTGCTTGTTGATAGACCTTGAATCCTTATACATAAAGGACTTCACCAATTTATAGGAATGTGGGTTAAGGAAACAAAAACGGTAATTGGAGTCCCGATATATACAACAATCGAAATCGAGAATTTTTGTAAAAGAGTTAGAATTTTTGTAATCGAGAATCACGAGAGTTATTATGCATGTCGAACATGTTTTTAGAAATACTTTGCTCTGGAATACGAAACTTTTTGGGGTTTTGAGACACACGATATGACTCCAATAATATGAGCCTTCTTCCGAAAGTGTTCCGAAAATATTGAAAATTTACAAGGAGGTCAACAATATTTTTATGAACCTAATTCGAAAATTTCATAATTTTCCAGGATATGAAACTCTAGATATGAGCGTTCCAAAATAAAAGGTTTTCCAATAGAGCTCCAAAAATTATGGAAAAACAATATTTTTGTCGAAAATAATATTTTTAACCATCTCTAAATTTTAGAATTATTTTAAAAATCGTTTAGAGGCTCAAATGAAAGAACAAGGTTGTTTGGTATAAAAGGAAACCAAACAAGCCCTAAGGAATTTCCCAAAATTAGATGAATATTAAGTTGGAGGCCCGAATTGGATGTTAGTAATAGTTCATGGTCCAAATGAATTCGAATTCTCAAAAAAATTATTCGAATGTGAAACATTAGGGTTAAAATTGCATTAACAAAGAAGTTCATGAGCATAATTAATTCATAATTATTAAATTACTCCCTAGTTAAACTTCCTAGGTAAATTTAAAAGTAAGAAAGTTTGAAGGGCCAAAGTTAATGAACCTTGAAACGTGGAGGAATCAGACATTTCAAAAGGTTGGAGCATGAACTCTTCGTCTTCCTCCGCCTGCTTCCGCTCCTTCCCGATGCCATGGACGAATTATAGAACCCCCAACAAAAGACAGGGACAAATGCGGTCGCCTCAAAATCTACTCAGGCTAGAGTAGGATTCTCGTTTCTTTGCTGTTTGTTTGAAGAATGCTGGAATATGAATTAAAAACCTTAGTTATGAATTAAAAACCACGGGCATGTCAAGTTTGATACTGTCTCGGTTGCATCATCTTCATTCCGGATACAAATGAATATCGTAGAGAACTTTTCAATTTTTCCAAAACATCCAAGAACAATAAATTCCATCGAGTATAGAGATCTAAGCAATTTATAAGTTGAGAGTCCCTTCAGGATTTTCTAGTGAAATAACACTATAAATGTACCAAATTTGGGTGTTTTCTCAAATAATCTCGCGCCTAATTTGGGTGTTGACTTTCGTTGACCCGCTGTTGTTTCGCTCGGTTCAACACGATTTTTGAAGTTTGTGTCCATTTGAAGGCATTTTGCACAAATTTACTAACGACAATAATATACTAAAAATTCAATATTTTCTATCCGGTCAATCTAAACATTTCAGATTTCTTGAATTCCGAATATTTATGAAAAATGACGTTGAAAAACACAAACAAGCCACAAACTAGTTGTTTGGTACATGTTGTCTAATAACAATATTATACTCAAAGTTCAAGATTTTTCAAAACGGTCACTCTTAACGTATAAAAGCATATAAAGTTCGAGTATTTTTGAAAATTAGCCTTTGGACCAGTACTTGAGGGTCGGTCTAAGCCAAATTCAAAAGGTGAGTTTTTTCTTATTTTGCTCTCCCATTCCAATAATCAAGTATGAACATCATTTTTGACCGGACAGATTTATTTTAATTTTGGGTTGTAAAAATTGAGTTCAATTTTATACTTTCGAATTTTTAACTTATAGGCCTATCGATAACCTAACTAGTAAATTCATTTGGAGAAAATAAAGTTTAATATTGAATTTAAACCAATGCCAATAATCTAATTTAAATTACATGAATTTGAAAAAGGAAATCGGGATAGTTCCAAAGGAGGAATTTAACTTAAAGAGAGGAAACTAGACTCTACGAATCCTTATTTCATAAGGAAGGCATCTAGTTTCCCTTATTTCATTTTCTTCAATCTTTTGTTTGTTTGTCCAAACATGAAATTTGAATCAAAGCTTTAAGAAATATGTAATATAAATCTCCGAACAAGGAAATAACAACAACATGTTTGTTGATATACCAGCGCCAAGCTTCACCCGTCAACTAATAAGGGGAAAGGTAAGGAATAATGAAATATGTTAGACCTAAGGAACTAACTGTTGTCCAATAACAGTTTAGGAAAGATGCAGGATCTTCATTTCCTAAAACGTTAGATGAACATCCTCCATGTGCTGAGAAGATTTCTTTAGACTAGTTGTGAACGAATGAGCACTCTCCTTTTCGTTTTGGGCAAGTTGGTCAATCGAGTTGTTTGGCGCCACTTTCATCTCTACAGTCAGCTTGTATTTCATAACTTGAGTAGTTGTTAGAGAATACTTGGAGGTGTTGATATTGAAGACCTTGTCATCTTCCAGAACAATATGGTCAGATTGCATTGAAACATTGTTTGTAATTCTGATGATTGTTTGTAATTAATTTGTTTTTAGACCGTAACGAACTTAATTTTCCTAAACTTGTCTAGAAAAATACAAAAACTCATTTTGATTTTTTTCCCATTTTTGGGATTTTTAATGAAATAACGTTAAGTCGTTTTCCCCAAAAAATATCATAGTGCTCGTATTCAAGCTACCCCCATCATCTAATAAGGACTCGACATTTGACACTTGACATAGAAATGTTTTCGAGACTATGTTCGATCTTGGTCTTATCTGCTGAACTATCATAAAGCTTAAGCATCATCGAAGTCATCTTGGAAATTGCTTCCAAGAACATGAATTTCACCTTCTTACATCTTAGTTTCGACATCGACAACATGTGGGTCTGATCCTTTATTCATTTTATAGGATCGGTGCTAACAATAGAGACTAGGGTCTTACTATTGTGAACAACTTATGACAAACGATTCAATATTAATCTTCTTATAGATTAATATTTGTTTTTACTCTTCACAAATTCTTCGAACTCTTGAAACAGTTTCAAGTGCAGAAATGTTTGTCGGATTTTGTAGCTTTGAACCAATGAAAGATGAATGGAAGAAAGTAAAGAACACGGGGAGTTTTTTATGGTTGTTCAGAGCAAACCCTCCTACATCACCCCTTCTTCCACAACCGGAAGGATTTCACTCTATACTTTGAATCAAATACAGTTTACTGAACTAGCAAACACTGTATTGAACAAAACAACCTCTGTTCAACTTACAATATTATCAACAATATTCTCACAGCTAGACAATAATTGATTCTTTCTCTCTTGAACTTGGAAGATGATAGAAATCAGTAAGATCAAGAGTGAGCAAGTAAGATTGGTAACCGGTGATATGAGCAAGGTCACAAGTGATTCGTCTCTTGTCCTTGAGCATCTATTTGTAGTAGAAAGACACAAACGGTCATATCTTTTTCATGAACACGTGGAAAGCATCCATTGAAAGGTTGCCCATAGTACAAGAGTACAGAAGACTCTGAGCACATGGATCGTGGTCATACCATACTGGTAGTGCACCGAATATCCTCTCTAATATTCTCTTGTACTGGAAAAACGGTTGGAAGGACATTTGTGTACGTGGCATTCGTTCATTGGATACAATTAGCTGGCTTGTCAGACTGCGCAAGAGTGAGTGGAGTAAAGTAATAGACAACTAGTTGATCGTGGGTAGACTTATGCTAACTTCAAACGACTATTGAAGCGAGGCATTAGACGTACTCTATTGGACTACCATGTTTAAGGGAGTTAGATGTTAGCGTCTAACTATATGTTCCATTAGACCACCGAGTCTAATAGAGTTAGACTACAACATCTAACTATGTATCACATCAAACTACCAAGTCTAATGGCATTAGACATCAATGTCTAACTACGTATCTGTTAAACTTCACCATCTAACTACGTATCTATTAGATTTCAACGTCTAACTATGTATCTGTTAGACTGCAACGTCTAACTACGTATCTGTTAGACTGCAACGTCTAAATACATATCTGTTATACTTCAACGTCTAACTAAGTATCTATTAGACTTCAACGTCTAACTACGTAACTGTTAGACTGCAACGTCTAACTACGTATCTGTTACACTACAACGTCTAACTACGTATCTGTTAGACTACAACGTCTAACTACGTATCTGTTAGACTACAACATCTAACTACATATCTGTTAGACTACAACGTCTAACTACGCATCCCTTCTGACTTGTCTGAAGGAGTTAGACATCAACGTCTAACTTCGCTTCCCATTAGACTACCACGTCTAATGGAGTTAGACTTCAACATCTAACTACGTCTAATTAGTCTGTTTAGACCACGTCTAAGTCAGCATAGTCTGATGCACATGCACAAAGACAATTTGACAACTTAGTTTCATTCTTATCTAAGTTTTAATTACAATTAAGTTTGACTCACATATCATCAAAATAACATTGGCATAAAATACGCTTATTGTCTTAATTATTTTATTAACAATAATTTGACCCAACAATTTCCACCTTTTTGATGATGTTAAAACATAGTTAAAATATTAAAACAAATAGACACAATCGATGAACAACAAAGCAATAATGAACAAAAGACCAAGCTTTTCTACCATTTAGATACACAGAATTAGGGGTCGACCCTTCTAAGATACATTGAACTGAGCTTTTTCCATTTAGTCTAATCCAAGGAAAGAGTTTCGGCAACCATCTTCCCGAATATGAATTGAAAGTTTATAGTATGCATGTGGATGCAACAAGAGATGGTCCGAAAAAATGACCATAACTTCGTGTTGAAAAGTGGATTCTTATTTCTTTGAGCAAAGGGCACTAGAAACAATGATGTTGAAATATAATGTTCAGCCTTCCATTGTGAAATATGGAACAAAAAGAATGCCTATAAGAAATCTAACCAAGGTTAAGCCACTGCCACGCAATAGTGGCGTACTTTAGAGACTGAATATGTACAATCTTCTAGGATCTAAGCTTAAGAATAACCTTATATTCTTGAACAGTAGGGTACCAATGTGACATCTTATAACAAGAATATAGGCATCACTGTACAATCTCCTCTACATTTGAATAATAAAATATATTGGTTGGAGTATCAGCTAAAAAGACAAAATTGTCTAGGCTAGAGTACTCACGAAGCGCACGAAAACTCCTATAGAGAGTGTGTACGAAGATAGGGTCCCTTGGTCGAACTTATACATGTTCTAAATATAAAGAGTGTTAGGATCGGTGTCGACTATAGAGACGTGGGTCAGACTATAGTTGGCGACATTTAACTTTCAATTTGATGTTAATCATGTGAGGGATTAAGATCTGTTTCTATTCTTCATAAATCTTCCGGTGAATATCAATGAGAAGAAGAAGAATCTGAAGTATGAGTATTGCATTCTACATAAATTTATGACAAAATCAATTTAGGGGAGAGTAGGGTCTTTTGATGTCTACACCCATGATCGTTTCGATTTCATGGTGGCTATTACTAAAGGTATGGACCTCAACTAGGACTATATTCTCTTTTCAACCCTCTGTTAGATGGTTTCTCTACAAACCAAGCAGAGTGTGGGCTTTTCAGTCCAACTCAGCTGGCTTTTGGAGCATCCGAAGGTTCCTATTGGTAGGGGTGCGCCAGTTAACCCTTGCAGAATAATGACGGGTACCACATTTACGAACTTCATGTCGCGTATGAACCTCGTCAAATAATCGAAGTCAGATTCTTCTATTCAACAGACTAGTGGTCACTCAAGCACTGGGTCCAATTCATTCATGGAACCGAGTCATATCAATCGGATGCTCTTCGGAATACAACGTCTCGTGCAAAGCTCAACTGCCTAGACGACAATAAAAAGATGCCATACGATGATGAGATGTCATCTCCTCAAGGTGAGCCCCATCATATTTTTACCGTCGAGCAGATGCTCTTAGTGAATGAAGAATAGGCGACTATTCATGCCATCAAGCAAAAATAATCATCCGTTGAGGAAAGGAAATTCTTTGCTTTTCATTTTGTTGAACAAATGCCCCTCCCGTCTGAAGTTGAGCAGATCATTCCTCTTGTTGAGGAGGCTTTTGCCTTCACGTCTGATTAGACGCCTTTGTTTATTCAGAAGGGAACGTTTGAAGTTCCCTCTCATCCGAACAAAGACAGACGTTGTCTGTTGAGGGAGAACAAGCTAGTTCCAAGAAGGTGTTCGAAGTTCTCCCCTTCTCCAAACAAAGGCAGAATCTGTCTACTGAGGGGGAACATGCCCGTTCCAAGAAGACGTCCGAAGCTGTCCAGACTTCCTCTTCCTCATCCGATCGTACGTTTAAGAGGGTGTCCGAGGAGGATGTTTTGAAGATCCATTCAAATGTGGACACGTGTTAAGAAAGGGCGTCCGAAGAAAGACAACCCTCTCCTTCGAAGTCTCATTCTGGTGCTTCCCTCCACACCAATGAGATCTCGGACCTAATCAAGGATCTATAATATGTAATCCAAGGGACATGAGTTGACTCTCATGCGATGGTCAATGCATAATAGTTAGTATCTGTTCAGATACCCTTTACTACACACAACAACATTTATGAAGCGTTAGAGCCTATTCATATGCAAATAGTGTTTACTAAAAAAACTTATGTTTACACACCTCTTCAATTAAAGGAGATGAGCCTCATTAGATTTAATCCACATACAAACAAGTAATAAAACAAATGCAAATGTGAGATTTACATTTTGTTCATGAGTTTTGTGCCCTCAAGAAAATGTTTTTGTGAAATGAGTTGTGTAGCGTCCTTCTTTGTTAGGGTAGTTTGGTCAACTACATGTTTTGAGCTAAGCATCTAGTTAGCCCCCAACAAAGTCGTCAGTTTTCTGTACATATTTAATTTCACCTCACGTCCCTTTTTTTCTCAATGTCTCAATAATGTTTTTATTAAACGAGAGTTTCACTCATCCTACGCATCTATTAATTTTAGAGTCCACCTAACATCTTTCATTTTAGGGAAAGAAGGATGTGAACCTAAGATAGATTTATCCATTAAAATTTTCCGTCATTAAGAGCGTTTTGTGCGATCCGAAGTTGATCAGTTCCATACCTTACTTATCCTTACGAATGCTCTACCCATGTAGGAGACGTATCAATGGTAAACACGACCAGTTCACTTTTTAGAATCTTAAAGAAGATGAAATGGAATCTCGAATGCGATCCTTAGGCACACATGTGAACCACAATGTGAACTCTCGCATGTGTTGATTTGCTTGAAGGATTTATTATTGATAAACCTTGAATTCTTGCACATGAAGGATTTCACCAATATACATGAATGTGGATTAAGGACATCAATAGGGAAATTGATTTCCCGAAGTATGCAACAACCAAAATCAAGAATTTTCTTAAAATAGTTTGAAAATCCCTAGAGTTCTTGTGCATGTCAAACATATTCTTAGAAACAATTTTCTCTCGATTACGGAACTTTTTGGGGTTTCGACACACCTGATATATCTCTTATAAAATGACCTTTTTTTTGGAAGTATTCCAAAACTTCTGAAAATTTCCAAGGAGTTCAACAATATATTTATGAACATAATATGAAGATTTCATAATTTTATAGGCTATAGA
The DNA here is from genome assembly GCF_907164915.1 of Impatiens glandulifera. Taxonomy (NCBI): domain Eukaryota; kingdom Viridiplantae; phylum Streptophyta; class Magnoliopsida; order Ericales; family Balsaminaceae; genus Impatiens; species Impatiens glandulifera. Next base: position 27,164,918 of record NC_061867.1, read on the forward strand.
ACTCAAGCAATGAACTTTCCAATATAAGTAGTTTTCCAAACGAATCCCAACAATTATGGAAAAAGATCATTTTTGTCAAATTAATATTTTTGACCATCCATGAATTTTTGAATTTTTTAAAATCGTTTAGTGGATCTAAGTCAAAGAACAAGTTTCTTGGTATAAAAGGAAACCAAACGAGCCCAAGGGAATTTCCCAAAAGTTTGAAATTGAAACTTTAAATCCAAATTTTGATGAATATTAAATTGGAGGGCCGAATTGGAAGTTAGCAATAGTCCATGGGCCAAATTAATTCGAATTCTAATAAAATAATTCGAATCTGGAAGTTTATGGTCAAAATTGCACTAAACAAGAAGTTCAAAGTCTTAATTAATTCATAATTATTAAATTAATGTCAAATTAGACTTCCTAGGATATTTTAAAAGAAAGAAAGTTCCAAGGGACAAAGTGGAAGCAAATTGGAACTTGGAGGAATAAACATTTCAATCGGCTACAGTAGGAATCCTACACGTTGTCTTCCTCAACTTGCTTCTGCTCCTTCCTGACGCCAGGTACAAGTTAGAGAATCTTTGGCATAAGTCAGGGACAACGATAATCGCCTTAAAGTAAAAATTTGGTTATCAAAAGTTTTATTTAATACATTTATTTTCTTTAATTATTAGTCTAGGGGTCCTAAACAATTGTAGGTTTAGATTACTTAAATAATTTTACAAAATTATTTAGAAGGGTTTACGTACGATTGCGTTGATATATGATCGAGTAAAAAAACACTAAAAAAAGTATTAGAATTTAAAAATAAATTTCAAACGGGGACTTACACAAAATATTTGTTTGAGAAATATCCCAATTTTTTTTTTAAAAAAATTATGACCTTTCAGGATTATTTGAAAATTTTAAGATGCGTCCAAGAGAGACGATGTCTGAATTTGATGAAAGATTCAGCAAGATTATCACCACTCTCTCTATTCTAGGTAATACTTACAGCAACAAAGATGTTGCAATCAAAGGAATGTGTGCTCTGCCCATGGAGTGGGACATCAAGACGATGGCGATGAGAGAGTATAAACATCTCAACAAAATGGAGCTCTTTGACTTGCTAGCTGATCTAAAGGCCTATGAGTTTGAGATAAACTCTATGAATGAAGAGGAGATTTCCACACTTACTATTGCAACCAAGGCGCTGGTGACTACTGATGAGCCACCTGTTGCCAATGATGTAAAGACTGCAGCCGAGCAGATCAGGGGCGATGTCATTGCTCTGTTTGTGAAGAAATTCGGCAAATTCATGAAGTAGAGCAATTCTAACTCAAACTATTCAAATAATAATAATAATGATGATAAGAATAACTCTATGGCTAATGTAAAGTGTATTAACTTTGATAAACTAGGTCACTACAAATCGGAGTGCATGAAGCCAAAACGTGATGAGAAGAAGAAGGACAACAAAGAGCTGAAGGTTCTCATGAAGGCTGATAACAAAGCTAAATGGGCCCACTACGACTCAAATGATTCATCATCATGCGATAGTGATAATGAAGAGGTCACTTGTTTCATGACAAAAGAAGAAGTTGAATTTGAGGTATTTGACTTCTCTAAAGAATTTATAAGAGATGAATTAACTGTTACACTCAATAACATGGTCAGTGTGTACAAGATGTTGTCACACTATTATAATGAAATGAGATTGAAATATGAAACTGATAAACCTTTTTCATCTCAAACTTCTAAACCAAAAGATTTTGAAAACAAAGTGGTTGAGCTCTCATCTAAGAATGAGAAGCTCAAGGAAAAGATTCAAACTCTATTTTCTGAAAACCAACGTTTGATCTGGAGATGCAGTTAGAAGGCAAATAAGTGTGCTGAGGCCTGCCGAACGCAAATCTAGTTTGGATTTGACTATGCCAACTCAGACAAGTCATGTAAGAAGTTAAACTCAGCCATAGACAAGTTTAAGCCAATAAAGTTTGTGAAAAAGAGTTTAACTGATAAAGGGACTGATTCAAGCTGTAAGGAAATAACCTTAAAGGATGAGATTATTTATGTTCCTCCAACTGTAAGCTGGATGAAACCTAGGAAGTAAGCAGCTAGTAAGTCTGGCAAATCAAAACGTGATAGGAAGACAATGAGTTTTAGACAAAAACTATATTCTAAGGTTAACAGTTCAGCTGCTAGCAGGAAGACGTTTGCTAAGCCTAAGTCATACGCATTAATCACAACACAAATTAGGAAATCCATCAACATAACTATATATGAATTCTTAAGGGAATGATTGATCGAGGACCCAAGTGAATGTGGGTACCAAAATATTGTAAATATGTATTTTTATAGGTACAATAGATCAGCTTCATGGAGGAATTCGGAAGAATATTTGTAAATAAAATTTTATATATTTTTTAAATAGAAAAATAAGGAATTGAAGCGAAGAATGCTTCACTGAAAAGCGTCTATTCATAAATTTTTTAATTTTTAATTTAAAAATATCTTATTTTTGTTAATTTTTGTATTTACATACATGAGTAAATGTTTTTACATGATAAGTAAACGGTCATTTCATGGGTGTGTTGGGGATTTTACATGAACGTCATGGTACGTCAGTGTATTAAAATAATTGAAGCGAATTATGCTTTGTTGCAAAGCATCTTCTCGTAAATAAATTTTTTATATTTTTTAAATAGAAAAATAAGTAATTGAAGCGAAGAATGCTTCGTTGAAAAACGTCTATTCTTAATTTTTTTAATATTTTATTTAAAAATATTTTATTTTTGTTAATTTTTGTATTTACATACATGAGTAAATGTTTTTACATGATAGTTAAATGGTCTTTACATGAGTGTATTGGAGGTTTTACATGAACGTCAGAGTATTAAAATTAATTGAAGCGAAGTATTCTTAGATTTAAAAGCATATCTTCATTCCGTTGAACGGGGCGCCTAGGCGAAGTTTGCTTCGCTCCTTATCGGTTCTCTCCATTCCTTCTTACATGGTGCCAGGAGAGAAGTGAGCCTCGCTCGTAATAATATATCTTCATTCCTTTTGACATTGAAGCTGGGGGAAGGGAGCTTCGCTCCATACGTTATCTAGACATTCCGTTAACGCCGTTTTGTGTGACCCCGGAATGAAACCCGGGTTCTAGATTCGCCCTCCCTTCTCTTCAACTCAGCTTGATTGGTCCACAACAAGGGAACACAGTAATCGATAGCAGAAGATCCGAACTGCTATAAACAAGGAATAAGTCAGATAGATTGATAATATCCATTTTTAGAGTTTTCTTGACCCGATTTATTTGTATGAATATACAAGGCATAAGGAAGAGAGATTAATAATCTTTAACATAGATAATTTTAAATAATTATAAAAACACGTTGTATAATGTAAGTATCATTAGAAAAAAATGGAGTCTAAGAGCATTTTTTTATCTCTACTCTCTATTTTGTATTTTGTGTAAGTTTTTATGTTTAAATAATTTGATTATAAAGTATATATATATTCTTGTTTTGATTATTGATGTTAATTTATTAAATTATTTAATAATTTTATTATACTACAGTGATTAGGGGTGGCAAAAAATTTGATTCGAAACACCCTATCCATTGATCCGGCCGATACGATCCGAAAAAATCCGTATCCAATGGATCTAATTTGGTTATCGATCCGATTCGATATTTTTACCGGATTTCTGGATCGGATACGAATCGGGCAAAAAAAATTTCGTATACTTGAAACCGATCCGGTGATTTTTAAAATTTATTAAATAAATAAACCCAAACAAAAAAATTATTAAATAAATACAAACCCAACTAAAAAATTATCTCTTCCAATCATATTGTTAGAATCATATTCGGCTTGAATATGTTCCAACGGTCAGCAAGTGGACGATATTTTCACGAAGCCATTCCCCGTGACTAAGTTTTCTTACTTTAGAAATTTTTGGGTCTTTTAGACCTAAATTAATTTAATTAAGTATGCACAAATTGAGGGGAAAATTTGTTGATAAGTTGATTGAACAGACGTGTTAAGACGAATGTTTCAAATTAGACTGAAAAGATCAGTCGTCTAAAGACATTGTATGTTAGAGGGCTGCGCTTAGGCAACTTGCAATTTAAGCAGGGTCAGAAGTGCAAAAGTTAGGCAAACGTTTGCTGACACGACTGTTGTTGTGAGTAAGCAGACAAAGTTTAAACGCAAGGTATACAGATAGCACAAACTTACGTTTATTTACATGTGTTGGTAAGATGCTTGATCTTAAGACGGGTGGGACAACTGTCATAATTATTTATGCGCTATCGTTTTATCTTCTCTCTTAGACAATAAAACGGTTATATTTTGAAATATTTGAAGGTAATATATTTATGAGATAAAATAAAATCTTATAAATATATCCAAATAACGAATAACATGAAAACACATGTCTATTAGCGTTAAAAATGTGTCTTATACATCTGACGGTCTATTGCCACACCTTTTATATTAATGATTGTTTTTTTGTTTTTTTTAATTACTTTTAATGATGACTTTTAAAGACGTCTTTATTTTAAATAATGACGGTTTATTTTGAACGATGTCTTTTGACACATGTCTGTTTAAATATAAAAGATTTCATATTCTCTTGAGATTTTTCTAAAACCCTAAATATCTCTCAATCGTCTCTCTAGATTCAAGCTTTCTTCTTCATCGTTTATTATCTAAACCCTAAAATGATTAAGAAAATTGTTTCCTTCTCTCAAAACACCATGTAGGTGGATTTTGACTCTATGTATGCGTCTAGGCATCCGATGATGGTGGCAATATTCAGATTCCTAGAGGCTTTCGGCCTTAGGAAGTTTCTAGACGGACTATATATTCTTCATGACAAGGAGGTGCGTGCATTCTTTGACACCGTGAAATTGGTCAGAGATTCCATTTCAGCAACGATGAAGGATGCTGAAATCTCTTTATCCGAAGTCCTTTTTGCCCAGATTCTTGGTCTTTCGACAGATGGCCACACCTTTTCCGATGAGATTCCGGCCGAGGTTATCTTAGAAATGCGAGCCTTCTTTTCAGCCCTCAACGGTCCTGTGAACATTAACAGGTAAAAGAAGTACCTTAAATATGAGTATAGTCTTCTCAACGACATTGTTGCCAAATCTCTTAAAAGGAAAGCAGGGTCGTTCGACGTCTACACCGAAGAAAGATTCGAAGTTATGGTGGTCATAAAAAAGGGGATGGTTATCAACTAGTCGTCTGTCTTATTCTTTACCTTTTGAGTGATGATTTCTATGCAAAGCAAGTAGAGTGTGGGTTTTTTAGTCCAACTCAACTACATTCTAAAACATCTATAGGTTCCTTGGGCATAGGTGCCCCTATCAACACACGCAAGATTATGATGATTTACACTGTTGAGAACTATATAGTGCGGATGAAGCTTGTCAAAGAAGCCAAATCCACCGCTTCAGTCAAATAGACGAGTGGTCAGTCGGCACCTCTGTCCAAACGTTCAACAACCTCTAGTCGCAAGACCCTACAAAGAAGAAAAAGTTGCATGTGCAAGAGTTGATTGCAAGTACCATGAGCTATAAGCGTGCCTTATTCGGAGAAACCACTAAGGTTGACTTCATTGTGAAGAAGGCCAAAGTAGAAGAAAGTTCTACTAAAAAGGTATATTCTCTAGTAGACCATGTCTTGATTTCGGATGTTGCGCCTACTAAGGCGTCTGTTGTTAACCCATCTGAAGAATCAGCGTTTGTCAAGCCTGTTGGTTAGACGACTGATACTCCTGCAGCATAAACGTCTATTAAGGTATCACCTAATCCTTTGTGGCCAAAGTGTCCATTGCTCCCACTGCTGAGGAACATACTAAATCACTAGTTGCTGAGTGAGCTGGTCATATTATTGTGGTTCCCATTGTGGAACAAGATGTTGAACCAACTAATGAGACAGTTGGACCATCCGTTGAAAAGAGACAGGGGAAGATGCTATTGTCTTCCATGTCGTTTTAGTGCCTATTGAAGCTTCTAGTCAAGATGGTGTTCCCACTTCTATTTAGACAGATGATGGTCCTATTGCAGATATTCAAGCATATACATTTTCTAAGGATACCTCTCCATTCGTTATTCTAAGAGCGGTCCGAGCTACTTAGGGAATCACATTTAGAGAGTCTGTTCCTGACCCCAAATCTGTCGAAGTTGTAAGGAAGAGAAAAGACAAGGTTGATTACATTCATGAACTCTCGTCTGAAGTGAATTAGACCATCGACCTCATCCTGGAGGATGTGGAGTATACGGTGTCTGTGTGAATTGATGCATTTGACAAATGGCTAAGAACAAGGCTCCAGACAAAGTTCAGCGACGTAATTAAAGAATCCAATATGGCTAAGTAGTGGAAGGAGCTGCTTCAATTAGAGAAATAGGTCTTCTCCTGAACCCACACCCAAGACATCAACGAAGCTCTTAAGAGAAGAGAGCTCGTTGCATCAAATGCTATAGGGCACTCTCTATCCAATCTTCTTTGAAAGGGAGGAAAATTTTAACCCTTTGGACAAAACGAAAGGAACATATGCGAAAGTTCTTAATTGTCCTAGAATTCTATTGTTTCACGGCTCTAAGTTTTGTTCATGGAATAGAGTCCTCCATAACTAATGAACTTCTGGACAAAGTGTCTCGAGCGGAGCTGAACTACTCAAACGATGCTGAGTAGATGTCTTTAATTGATGATATTTTGTTTGCTCATAATGAGCCGCGACATATATAGCTGCTCTCGGTGGTTAAAGAGCATGCAACTCTTCACATCATCGAGCAACAACAATCGTCTATTGAAGAAGGATGATTCTTTGCTCTCAAATATGTTGTTCAGCAGATCCTTGCATCTAAAGAGAAGTAGAAATCCCTTTGATTTAGAAGGAGTTGTTTCCGTCTGCTGAGCAACTTCCTCAAGCTGTCTCTTCAGCTCTTGTGTAGCTCGCCCTGTTTGAGCAGATGCCGACCCAGTTTGCTGAGGGGGAATCCTCTATAGTAGTTGAGCAAACGCCAAAGGTCGATGTTTAAACCATCTTATCAGACGGGCAGACATCTAAAGAGAAGAAGTCTGCCTCCCCTAAGTACAATCGATCCTTTCCTCCAAAATCTAATAAGTCCCACTCTGGTAAATCTCTCAACTCTGAAGAGATTTCATGATTTATCAAGGATCTTCATGATAAAATTAATGGAGAAAGCGATGAATCTCGGGCAATGGTTATAGTGCCTCGAGCCTCATCTCCAGATACGGAACTAGAGCGGTCTATTCAACTAAGTCTGCAACCTAAACATATCCGCTCTACTCATATTGGTTTCTACATCGTCTCTTCTTCCAACTCCTCTTTTGAGGAGGCTTCTCTAGGAACGTCAGATTTCCGCAAATTCATTTTGGACATTTTTGCGCCGATGCAATAGAGTATCCACTCTATATCTAATAGGTTAAAGATCCTTGTAGAGCGGACCTCCTTGTCGGTTAAGACTCATGATGAGCTAATAAGGACTTCTGGTCATGTTTCAATGCTCGAAAATCAAATGAACGGGATGAAGTCCACTTTGCTCAATAATAATCTCCACCTCCACACAGAGAGAAAGTCTGCCATTTAAATTCTCACTCTCCAGATTGTCGAAATGTCCAAATCCCTGAAGAAAGTAAAAGCTTAGAAAATTGAAGATCCTAACGTAGTCACTCGACGCTTCCAAGCTGAAGAAGATGTGGCTGCTGAAGCTTCCAAAACAACTTCTCTTGCCCTTGATAATGTTAAAAAGGGTAAAGTTATAAATTAAGGGGGAACAAGCATTCGGGGTTCTCGCTCTAGGAGAAAGCCAGATCAAGGAGGCCGTGGAGAAGGTCGAGGAAAGAAGAAAAGAAGGCAAGAACTTCTCCTCAATGAAGTAAACGAATTTGAAGAAGATCAACAACGAGAAAGGGGGGATATAGATCTTATACTTTTTATATCTTATATATTTTAAAATATATTAGTTAAATTTTAATCTCTTGTTCCGAACTCAATTTAAACTTAATTTAACATCATCTAAAGGGGGAAATTGTCAAATTAAGTTGAATAAAGAAAAAGAAAACTAACTAAAAGTGAAATAATTAGTTAAAGAAAAACGTCTTAATAAACTTAGGTGAATAAGTTTAATTCAATACGACATAGTTTTAATGATGTGGTCTGAACAAAACTAAGTTGTGTAAATTGTCTTTGCGCAGGTACAACTCAAGAGACATATGTATTCAGATGTAGTCTGAAGCAAGCGCGAGTAGACATCGTCTAACTTTTACAGACGAGTTGTCTAATGAAGTGCGCAAGCAGATGTTGTCTAACTTCATCAGACGGGTTATTTGAAGAAGTGCGCGAGAAGTCGACTAACTTCTACAAATGTGTTGTCTGAAGATGTGTGCGAGCAGACGTTGTCTAACTTCAATAGATGGGTTGTCTGAAGAAATGCGCGAGAAGACGTCGTTTAGCTTCTACATACGGGTTATCTGAAGAAGTGCACGAGCAGACGTCGTCTAACTTCATCAGATGGTTGTCTAAAGAAATGTGTTTGCAGTCGTCGTCTAGCTTCTACAGACGGGTTGTCTAAAGAAGTGCACGAGCAGACGTCGTTTAACTTTATCAGACGGGTTGTCTGAAAAAGTACGCGAGCTGACGTCTTGCTTTAGAAGTAGTCTAAAAAAGCGTATGATGCATTGCTTCAGTTGCCGTTTAAAGAAGCATATGATTACCTACTCAGCTCATCAGCTTGGCAATAAGCAGTATTCATTATCAGCCGTCTAGCAAGTCAATTTAACACGCTATAACTATATGTCTACCACATACTCAAATATTCTACCAGTCCACGTTCTGTTTTGTCCCGTACACTACGTTCTTCTGAATATTCTGCAGTACGATCCGATATGCCACGATCAAACACATATACTCTGATGTACAATCTCGTACTCCTGGCGTGCATCCAACAGATAACTGACACATATTCAAATGGAAGTTTCGATCGTTATTGAGACTTCAATATAAAAGATGATCCAAAGACAACCGTGAATCTCTCGATTGAAAATACTCTCGGACTTACGAACACCTTTGCACGAATTAAGAATTACTAAGCGCTGTGTTTACTCTTGCTCCAAGTTTATTCTGTTATTCACCTACTATTCTTTTTGTATGAAATTTTAGTGTTGTAAGTTAAACAGAGTTTGTCTTTTTAATAAAGTGTTAAATATAAGTTCTGAAACATGAAGTTGTTAAGTCATGTTTGTCTAACTGGAATTGTGTAGTTTCTATATAAATAAAAGTCTTCTAGTGAAAAACCTTCTTGAAACGAGAGAAGGGGTGATGTAGCAGTTTTATCTCCGAACATCTATAAAACTCCTTTTGTTATTCACTTTCCGCATCGTTCAATCGTTTATCTTCCGCTTCAAATCGAGCAAGCATTTCCGCACTTGAAGTCGTTCAAAAGCTTACGAATATTTTTGAAAAATAGAAACATATTCTTAATCTCTAACAAGATTAAAATCGAATTGAAAGTCAAGTTGTATAACTATATTCAGAACTCCCCCTCTCTATAGCTGAAATCGATCCTAACAAGATGGTTGGTCAGTCTGAGTGTTTGAAGGTCACGAGATAAGATGTCAATTGAGTATTGATGGGCTAAAGTGTGGGTAAAAAAGAAATTGGTAATGTTTGAGATTTTTTATTTGACCAAAGTGGAAGTGTAAGGTCACGAGATGAGAGGCTCATTGGGAAATTTTTTTTGATGAAATACGTGAGAAAATGAGTTGTTTTACCGAAGTGTATAAAATGTGGAATGAGAGTATTCTATGTTTTATTTTAATATATTATTCATGATTTATTAAGAATTTTAAACATTGAAATACATATTATTATAATTTTTTAATAATTTATTTTGTTTATATTATTATTTCTGTGTATTGCACAAGAAGCTTTCTAGTCTTAAGAATAACCTGCTTCAGAATATAGAATATTATATTTTTGGACTACCATAATTTTTCAAATAAAAATATTTTATTTATTATTTTTGGTGACTTATTTGGGTGTAAATGTTCATTTATAAAATTGGGTTTGTGATAAGTACCTTATAGACGTTTTCATTGTATTTTTAAAATCCATATGAAAATATAATTGAATAACCTTTATTCTTATCCTTTTTTTTAAATTGTTTAAGTAGGTAATAATAAAATACATTTTTTTGAAAAAGACTTGTGAGTCCCATAAATCTATTCGGTCTGAAAAAACTCAAGTTTCGAGAAATTTCAACATCGGTTTGTGTAAAAAAAATATTATTTAAAATATTTATATAATTTAGTATATTTTGTCATTTTAAAATTTATTATAACATTAATTTTGATAATCAAATTGAAATAATCTTTTAAATTTAAAATAATCAAATCACAATTTAATTGAAAGAAAACTTTATTTTAAATTAATTAATAATAATTAATTTAAAAGATTATTAGTTTAATTAAAGAGTCGTCAATTGATTTTTATTTAAAATAAATAAAACGTTTTTTTACGAGTATAAACGTAAATTTATTAGAAATTCTATTGATTTCGTTGTTTTGTAGTACTCGAGAAAGAGCTTCATGTTATATCCTCGATACCCGTTAAAGAACGGTCTCTACTCATAAATTTTTGGTTATTTTCGAAAGAATTAGTGTTATCACGTTTTATTTAACCAATTATTTTTAAATTTCTAAACATGTATAGATTTTTCTTGCATTTAAAATTATAAAATAATATTTAAATGCTAGCATCAGCTATTGATGTCAGTTTAAGGGGTTAGAATTTAAAACAAAATTCAATCGGACCTTTACAAAAATATTTTTTTGTGAAAATATTCTAAAAATATTTAAAATTGTTATAATTTTTTTTAATTAAAAAAAATTAGTTTAGGGTTTTTAATTGTTAAAAACAATTAGAAATTAAAACACCAAACAAATAGGCCATTAGGCAGGTGTTTGGGTCACAAATTAGGTCAAATACGCGAGACTAGGCCGATTTTAACCCAAAGTCAATGTGCATGAGTGTCCGGTCGACGCGGAGAAGGGATCATCGGTCGTGCGCACTAATATTCGATCAAAGACCATGTCAAACTAGTTTTCTAGGTTGAAAACTAGGCCAGGTCAAAGTCCTAGGTCGGAAGCCATGTTTGGTTGGTTTTCTTTGTCAAAAACCAAGCAAGATTGCAATCCTCGGTCGAAAGCCATATTTAATTGGTTTTCTCGGTCGAATGTTAGGATTGTTCGGTCAAGTGTAGGGGATGTTAGGTTTTCTCGATCGAAAACCATGCCAAGAAAAATTCTTCGATCGAACGCTAAGATCATCGATTTGTAGGTTTTGAGATTTTGATTAGAGCTTTCATCCTTCTATCTGAAGGCATGAGAAGGTTCATCTAATTACATTGATCATTTTCAAAATCAATGACGTAAATGACGTAGGTAAAAACTTCTAAAAATTCTAACGGCCCTTTCATACATTATTTTTTATTTTTAAATTTTTTTTATAGTGGTAATGTACCTTAATGAGAGGTATTTCAGTCAACTTCAAACACCAAAGACAATCTATAATGTTGGGTCAAATTATTTTGACTAAGTGTTGAAATAGTTTGCTATTGGGATTTTGTTGATAAAATGATTTATGCACTTTGATGCAGGTGTATCGAAATCATATTTCATGAGACTTGGCTCTAATGAGGCTCAATAGACCGATTTGGCATTAGATGCACAGAATAAGACGAACAGTCTAACTCGTGGAGTTAGACGTGTAGTCTAATAGAATCCGTAATTAGACGTGCAGTGTAATGGAATCCGTAATTAGACGTGCAGTCTAACTCAGCGGAGTTAGACGTGCAATCTAATATAACCGGAATTAGAAGTGTAGTCTAACTTAGTGGAGTTAGACGTGCAGTCTAATGTATACGGAATTAGATGTGCAGTCTAATGTATTCGGAATTAGACGTGTAGTCTAATGTATACGGAATTAGATGTGCAGTCTAACTCAGCGGAGTTAGACGTGTAGTCTAATGTATACGGAATTAGACATGCAGTCTAACTCAGCGGAGTTAGACGTGCAGTCTAATGTATACAAAATTAGACGTGCAGTCTAACTCAGCGGAGTTAGACGTGCAGTCTATTGGATTGTGAAAGTTAGACGAGGTCGTCTAACTCCTTCAGACAAGTCTGAAGTTTAACCGTAATTAGACGTGCAGTCTAACTCATTGTGTTAGACGTGCAGTCTAATAAAAAGAGAAGGTTAGACGTGTAGTCTAACTCCTTCAGACAATTCTGAAGTAGAAACGGAATTAGACGTGCAGTCTCACTCGGTGGAGTTAGACGTGCAGTCTAATGGTTTGTGAACGATTAGACGTGAAGTCTAATTAATGAAAGTTAGACGTGTAGTCTAACTCCTTCAGATTAGTCTGAAGTGATTGTAATTAGACGTAAGTCTAATCCCATTAGACCAGGCGGTCTAATGGATTCTGCTCTTAGACGGGGATGTTTGATTTCATTAGACGAGGTCATCTAACTGAAAATACGTTTAATGCTAAGCTTAAGCAGTATGCTTGAAGCTAGGACCCGCCTACCCACGTACTATAGTTGTACTCTACTCCTCCTCCACTTTCTAGTGAAGATTAGTACACCCTCATATGCAACCAACCAACGAATGCCATGTAAGATAATTTCCCTCATATTACTTGTTTTGTAGGTACATCTCTGATGGAATATTCGGCGCACTACCAGTTATTGTACGACCACGATCCCTATGCTCAGAATCTGCTGTGTACTATGGAGGCTTTCCAATGAAAGAATGCCATGTATCATTCTAAAGATTCGACCGTTAGTCTCTGCCTAGTATCTATCAAATCTGAAGGACAACGGACAAACATCTAGCAATTCGATCAACTGAGAGAAATAGTATCTGAGAAGAACTTCTAAGAAATCAAGCCTTTGAATATTCATATTGTGAAGTTGCTTTCCTGATTGTACTTTGTGTGAATCAAGAGAGAGTTAAAATCAAAAACACCATTAGCTGAGTGATATTCTTCATCTTGTAAATTGAACAAAATGTGTTATGTTCAATAGAAAGCTAAGTATGTGCAAACTGTATTTGATTCGAACCATATTATAGTGAATCCTTCTGGTAGTTGGAAAAAAGGGTGACGTAGGAGAGTTTCTCCGAACATCCATAAACAAAATGCCATGTTCTTTCATTTTTGTCATCTTTTCATTCTTAATCTTGAGCTTCAAACCCAAGTAAACAATTATGCCTTGATTTTGTTTCAAGTGTTTACAAGGGTTTGTGTAGAATAGAAAGCGAATTAAATCCCTAACAGGATTTCTTTCAAACTGTTTTTCATAAGCCTTCATCAATAGCCAGACCCCTGTCTCTATCGATAAAGACGATACTATCAATTGGTATCAGAGCCAGGTTTCTATTCTTAAGGTTTTCCTGAAAAATGTCGACCATAACCAAAGATGCAAGTGCTACAGCCATTCCAACTTTCTCTCGAGAAAACTACATTGTATAGAAGAAAAGAGTTCGTGCTCATCTTTCTTTTCTTCATGACGACATGTGGAGTATCGTCATAGAATGTCCTATCAAGATCTATAAGGAGAAAGTTGAATGGACCGCTGAAGAAAAGAGGAAGAACAACCTCAACAACATGGCTCTTGATGTTCTGTACAGATCTCTCGATGACAGCATGTTCAACTACATTATCGAATGCGATACTGCCAAGAGGTCTCGGACAGACTCACCCAACTATGTGAGGGCAACGAGCAAACCAAGGAAAACAAGATTATGGTTGCTACTCAGTAGTTTGATAGCTTCAAGATGCGTCCTGGTGAAACATTAAACGACTTCGACACCAGATTCAGTAAGATTGTCTCCTCCCTATCTATCCTAGGCAAGACCTATAGTAACAAGGAGCTTGCTATCAAGGTCATGCATTCTCTTCCAAGGGAATGGGGCATAAAGACGATGGCAATGAGAGAATCCAAAGATCTTAATAAGATCTCTCTCTTTGATCTCTTCGCTAATCTCAAGGACTATGAGTTCGAGCTGAGCTATAGGATGGAAGAAGATCAACCCACATCTGTTATCATTGCCAAGGCGCTGGTGACTACTGAAGAGCCACCAACCGCTCCGGATGTGAAGATGGCAGCTCAGCAGCTGAGCAGCGACGCCATGTCTCTCTTTGTGAAGAAGTTTGGCGACTTCATGAAGAAGAGCAACTCTAACTCAAACTCTTCAAATTCTAATGACAATAAAAAATCTAAAGCTAATGTTACGTGTTTTAACTATGGTATTAAAGGTCATTATGCATCGGAATGCCGGAAACCGAAACGTGAAGATATCAAGGATGATGGAAAAGAACTGAAGGCTCTTATGGAAGGTGACGGGAAGAACAAACGAAACAACCGTGATTCCTACTTCTCATCCAGTGAAAGTGATGAAGAAAAGGTGGCCTGCTTCATGGCGAGAGAAGATGAAGAAAGGACTCGGGAGACTAAGGCATTTGACTTCTTTTCAGAAAGGTTTTCAAGGGAACAAATGGTAGCTGCACTAGATGACATGGTCATCGAGTACAGAAAGCTAGCATAATCCGTAAATGAAACTAAATCTTTACCAGATGTAAACAAACCAATTCTATTTCAAACTGAAGAGTCAAACGTTTTTGAAAAGAAGGTTGAAGTGATCTCATTTGAGAATGAGATTCTAAAAGAACAGATTCAAACCCTTTCATCTGAAAACAAAAGGTTAAATTATTTTGTCTGTGCATGGACAAGGTCCGGAGAAGCTGTCAAATATCAGATCAGCAAGTTAAAACCTGATGGATCTAAATCCGGATTAGGATTTGATAGCAATGACCCTAACCTGTCCTGCAAAAAGTCAAATTCACCAACTGAATAGCTTAAGCCAATAAGTTTTGTCAAAGGGAGTATGACTGACATTGAATCTGATCCTATTCATGAAGAAGTAGCTCTCAAAATGAAATAATCTATGTTCCACCGACTGTTAGCTGTCTTAAGAATAAGCTAGAAGCAGCTAACAAGTCTGGCAATTTAAAACCTGACTCTAAGTCAAGGAGTTTTAAAGAAAGTCTTATTCAAAAGATAAAAGATCAGTGGTTAGCAGGAAGTCATGTGCTAAGTCTAAATCTTATGCATTAATCACAACACAAAATGGGAAATCCATCAGAATAACTCAAATATGGATTCCTAAGGGACTAATTGATCGAAGACCCAATTGAATATGGGTACCAAAATGTGTAAATAGTTTCTTTTGTAGGTGATGCAGGAGGATTGCAGGAAGGAAGCAAGAAGAATACTCTTTTAAGTACACAACCTAGAAGATCAACAATGGCCTTTGCCATTCTAGTAGATTAAATGTTTTTATTTGTTAAAAATATTTTTGTTCTTTGGACCACAGAAATTGTTTCTTATGCTTTTATGTCCCTGTACAAAATGAGATGGAAAATTACTTTGGAAGTAAATATACTCTCTAGACGAATATCCTTAATCGGTCTATTAGACAAGTGTGTCTAAAAGAAACGGTTTGTTCTTAGACGTATTTTTGCTCAAAATCTATACATTTAAGTCTATATGTTGAGGTTTAAAACCTACGCGATTAGACGTACACGTCTAATAGACGTTAGATGTTTTTATGCCATTAGCAAGAGGATGCTCACGTCTAATCAATCACACGTCTGACACGTGGTGTTCATGCGTAATTAGACGTACCCGTCTAATAGACATTAGACGTATTCTTTAAAACACGGAATTAGACGTATGCGTCTAATGGACCCATCCGTCTAATAGACGTTGAGTTATATGGATTTGTCTAGCAAGAAAAACGTCTAACTACGTGTCGATTAGACTAATCAAGGACAATTGTCCCACGTGAGGAGCTATCCGTTTTCCCGCTCAAATATTAAACAGTCATCTCTTAACAACATGAAGACACGTGTCTTTCAAGTTTAGAGAAAATGACTGATATACCCTCATTTTTTAATGATGACTCTTTGGAAAGGACATCTAACATTTATTGATGGGCCATAACCTTAAGAAAAGTGACGGTTATTCTGTATATCTTTTCTCTGTCTATATAACGACATCCTTGCATGAGTTTGAAAGCTTTTCATCTCTCGAAATCCTTAAGAACCCTAGTTTTCTTTGTATTCCTCTCTCTAAATCTCTCTGAAATCTTGTGTCTGTTCATATTCTTCTAAAAGTGGTGAACAAGAGAATCACTCTAGGTCATTGTACATTGCAGGTGGAATTTCCATCGGTCTATACTTTCGATCAGCCGGAAGTAGTGGATATGTTTAGAACCCTAGAGTATTCTGGGTTAAGAAAGTATCTTGGAGGTCCATTCATCTTCTATGAAAAAGAAGTTCGCAAGTTCTTCAAATCTGCAACAATGGTGGGTGACTCTATCATAGAAACCGTCAACGGCGTGGAATTATCTTTCGATGAAACTGTATATGCGGAGTTCTTTGAACTTCTGACGGAGAGGCACATGTTCGACATGATTCTTTCATTAGGTATACTGCAAAGAGATGAAGAAGGCTTTTTCTGCCGATGGTTCTATGATCCATGTAAATGGAAATAAGAAGGTCCTCAAAACTCACTTTATCTTGCTGAAGGATGTGATAGCAAAAGCACTCCAAGGGAAGGCTGGTTCCTTTCATCTCTATAGTCAAGACCGTTTTGACTATATGTGCGCCATCTCAAAAGGAATCCAAGTAAACTGGGCTTCTACTCTTTTTCAGAACCTTAGCATTTCTATCTGCCAGGCAAACAAGGAAAGCATAACGTTTGCGGCTCAACTGAGTCAATTGATGGAGCATTTGGGGGTTCCTATGGGTGAACTTGAGCAGATCAACTCTCCTAGGATATTCTCTGCCCTTACAGTTGCTAGCACCCTGATGTGGATGAAGAACAATATGGAATCTGCCTCAGGTGCGTCTAGTTATCAGATAGGTGGTAAACCTACTACTCGATCCAGACAGCCGTCTGTTTCTATTATGTCAACGGGGAAAAAAAGATCAAAGAGTGTGAATGAATCGGAGGCTAGTTCCTCCAGTCTGAAAAACTCCACATAGAAGGATTCGGAATCAGTCGATTCAAGAATTAGGCAAGGTCCAAGTGTACTTGCTGCTACTCCCATGTCCTCTCTGTCTTCTCCGGCGACCATCTTGTGAAAGCCCTCGAGATCCAGTCTCTCGAAAGAAAATAAGTCGAAGGCGCCTCGCGCGTCTAAATCAATAAATGTAACCTCTTCTAGACCATTAGTCGATGTGCCTAAGTTTAATGTTCCTGTGATGGAACAAGATGAATCTTGTTTTTACTCCAGTAAAAGAATAAGTTGAAGGGCCCGCTGTTGAGTCACCTGGTCCAAATAATGAAAATGCTAACAGGACTGAGTCTCATGTTATTCAACATGATCAAGTAGCAATAGGTGCTACAGAAATTGCTCAACCAGAACAAGGTGCAGTTCTTACCCTTGTTGCTGGTAAATATGCTGAAAAGGATTACTTAGTAGCCGGGAAGGTCACTCGTGTAGAGCTCCCTACTGAACTTTGCAAGAAACCCCAATCGGCATACGAGTTGATGCGTTCTACAAGGCTGTCGGGTGGAATTGTTTTTAGTGAACCTAGACCTGCTCCAAGCCCCGTCGAGGTTGTTGGAAAAGGTAAGAATATTGAAAGTCCGGTTAATGAAGAGGTATCAGAGGCAACAAGCATTGTTGACCTCGTGTTAGATCAAGTCAAAGCCATTGCGGCTGAAAAGATGGACATTTTTGAATCATGGACCCTAGAAATATTGTCTGCCAAGAACAATGAAGCCCTATCAAATTCTGAAATAATCCGAGAATGGAAGAAGCGTATACCCAATGAGAAGAAGGTTCTCAAGTGGGCTAAAACTTCAGATGTGCCTGAAGCTCTGAAGAGAAAGGATCTTGTTGAAGCATGTTTAAGTGGAAGAGCATTATTCCCAATTCTTGAAGCCAGAAAGGCTAATTTTAATCCTGTTGAGAAAGGCTCTGAAGTGGAAACGAAAGTGTTGAAAAGACTAGACGACATCATGGATAATTACGTCTCGGTTGTTACACGATACGTTCATGGCGCTAATTGCTCTAGAGTAAATCCTTTTGATGATGATGAAACGATGGATATCTTTAATGTTAATGATGATACAGATGTGCTAGATGCCGCTCACTTGATTGAATTTGGGAATTTTTTTGCTGAAGAAAATCCTCATTTAGAAGAAGAATAAGTGTTTGTTCAAGAGCCTGAACAAGCTCTTCTATCGCATGAAGAAGAAGTTGTTGAAGAAGTTGTTGTTGAGGAGTCTGCCCAAGCTCCTAACGATGAAAATGTTGTGATATCCCCTGTTGTGAGAACAGAGGAAGCCCAAGAGAAGGAGGCTGAAGTAACTCAGCCAGAAATTATCAGATTTGTGGGGGAACCCTCCAAAGACAAAGATGCTGAAGAAGAGAGTTCCTCATCCGAGGAGGAATAGAACCAATATGCAAGTTATGTCACACCTCTTCCATTCCCCAATATCATTACTAGAAGTGTTCATGAAAATGTCAACATTCCTCTTCACTACTCTGGTGATTTGTATGAAAGATTTCAGAGAGTTGAAAGGGAATTGTTAGAAGAAGAGCAAAATGAAGCTAGTAAGGTGGCTGAGAAAGTTCAACCGGAGCAATCCATGCAGATTCATACCCATTTTGAACCTATTCAGAGTATGGCAGCAGAATTTCAATAGAACTCATCTAATGAAGAATCCTCTGTTGAAGATATTAAGCTTCTAAAGTCTATGACTTTTATGCTCTCATCTCTTCAGAAGAACGTGGTCTCTATGGGATCAAACATGATAAAGGCTTTGAACACCAAGAAAGAAGAGATAAAGGAATTTGCCGAGGTTGTCAAAGTTCTTACTGAATTGGACAATACTTTGAAGAAGAACACGTATGAGACTCACATCTCAAATTCAAACTTCTCCAAATTTGAAAAGAAGTTCTACAGTCGTGAATATGAAATGATGGACCTTGAATGGCACATCAATGATGATCGTCATAGAGAAACTATGGAGGAACTCAGCTTGTTGAAGAACCAGATGGTGGAAATCCAAGGATGTTTAAGAAGAACAGATGGTGAACGACTGGAATTTGCTGACTCTATTGCAAGAAAGTTCAAGCAAAAGAGAATGCGAAAGCCGATGCTGAAAGAGATCAACCCCGTATCACCCAATGTGAGTCAAGCAGAAGAAGTAACGGTGTGTGAACCAGCACTAGATCTAGACGAGCGCCAAGCAACGATGAAAATCCTAGGCCAACAAAAAGAGGCGGAGGTCGAAGCGGTGGTGATCGTGGAGGCCAAAGTAGCGGTGGTGGTCGTGGTAGGCAATCTGGCTTTGATCAAAGAGGTCGTGCTAGTGGCGGTGATCGTGGTGGTAGACCAAGTGTAAGCGGTCGTGGTGGTCGCAGTCTTCCTCCTTTTCTAAATATGTTAACCGGTCAAGACATGAGTCCAACCGATCCTCGAGCAAAAAGGGAAGAACAATAATTTATTTTACTACTCTATTTAAGTTTCTCAAACAATGTTTCTTTGATGATGTTTTGAATATTGGTGTTGGAAGTTTTTGAAATGTGTTGTAAGTGAACAAGCTTTTGCTTATTTATATGATGAATGCGTATTTTGGTATATATATGCAAGTTTTAAATTTCATCATCAAAAAGGGGGAAAATGTTGGGTCAAATTATTTTGACTAAGTGTTGAAATAGTTTGACTATTGGGATTTTGATGATGAAATGATTTATGCGCTTTGATGCAGGTGTATCGAAATCATATTTCATGAGACTTGGCTCTAATGAGGTTCATTAGACCGATTTGGCATTAGATGCACAGAATTAGACGTGCAGTCTAACTCGTGGAGTTAGACGTACAATCTAATAGATTCCATAATTAGACGTGCAGTCTAATGGAATCCGTAATTATAGGTGCAGTCTAACTTAGTGGAGTTAGACATGCAGTCTAATAGAACCAGAATTAGACGTGCAGTCTAAATCAATGGAGTTAGACGTGCGGTCTAATGTATACGGAATTTGACGTGCTGTCTAATGTATTCGGAATTAGGCGTGCAATCTAATGTATACAGAGTTAAACGTGCAGTCTATTGGATTGTGAATGTTAGACGAGGTCATATAACTCCTTCAGACAAGTCTAAAGTTGAACCGTAATTAGACGTGCAGTCTAACTCGTGGAGTTAGACGTGCAGTCTAATAGAAAGAGAAGGTTAGACGTGTAGTCTAACTCCTTCAGACAAGTCTGAAGTAGAACCGGAATTAGACGTGCAGTTTAACTCAGTGGAGTTAGACGTGCAGTTTAATGGTTTGTGAATGATTACACGTGAAGTCTAACTCCTTCAGATTAGTCTGAAGTGATTGTAATTAGACGTAAGTCTAATCTCATTAGACTAGGCGTCTAATGAATTCTGCTCTTAGACGGGGATGTTTGATTTTATTAGACGAGGTCGTCTAACTGAAATACGTCTAATGCTAAGCTTAAGCAGTATGCTTGAAGCTAGCATTCGCCTACTCACGTGCTATAGCTGTACTCTACTCCTGCTCCACTTTCTAGTGAAGATTAGTACGATAGCTATATGCAACCAACCAACGAATACCACGTAAGAGAATTTCCCTCATATTACTTGTTTTGCAGGTACATCCCTGATGGAATATTCGGCGCACTACCAGTTATTGTACGGCCACGATCCCTGTGCTCAGAACCTGCTGTGTACTATGGAGGCTTTCCAATGGAAGAGTGTCATGTATCATTCTAAAGATTCGACCGTTAGTCTCTGCACTGTATATATCAAATCTTAAGGACAATGGACAAACAACTAGCAATTCAATCAATTGAGAGAAATACTCAATTAAAAAGTACGAAATTAGCGTTTTTTCTTAAATCGTTCGTTTTCACGCTTTTATTTTGTGTATTTTTCATAAAAACATAAAAAATCAATTAGAAAGTTCGAAATTAACGCGATTATTTAAAATTGTACGTTTTGAAGCAATAATTTTGTGTTTTTTGTATAATCATCAAAAATCAATTAAAACGTTCGAAATTAACGTGTTTTTTAAATCGTACATTTTCACGCGTTTATTTTGTGTTTTTCTCGTACAAAACGACAAAAAAATCTTCAAATCGATCCGTTTTCATGATATTTTGTATTTTGTCGTATATGAACACAAAAATACAATAGAAAGTACGAAATTATCGTTTTTTCTTAAATCGTTCGTTTTCACGCTTTTATTTTGTGTTTTTTCGTAAAAACATCAAAAATCAATTTCAAAGTTCGAAATACAAAATATCATGAAAACGGATTGATTTGAAGATATTTTTCGTTTTGTACGAGAAAAACACAAAATAAACGCGTGAAAACATACGATTTATAAAAAACACACATTAATTTCAAACATTTTAATTGATTTTAGATGATATTACGAAAAAACACAACGTAATCGCGTGAAAACGTACAATTTAAAAAAAAACACGTTAATTTCGAACTTTCTAATTGATTTTTGATGTTTTTATGACAAAAAACAAAATAAAAACATAAAACTGAACGATTTAAGAAAAAACATTATTTTCGTACTTTCTATTGTATTTTTGTGTTTTCATATACGACAAAATACAAAATATCATGAAAACGGATCGATTTGAAGATTTTTTTTCGTTTTGTACGAGATTAACACAAAAGAAACGCGTGAAAACATACGATTTATAAAAAACACACGTTAATTTCAAACATTTTAATTGATTTTTGATGATATTACGAAAAACACAACGTAATCGCGTGAAAACGTACAATTTAAAAAAAACACGTTAATTTCGAACTTTCAAATTGATTTTTGATGTTTTTACGAAAAAAACACAAAATAAAAGCGTGAAAACGAACGATTTAAGAAAAAACGATAATTTCGTACTTTCTATTGTATTTTTGTGTTCATATACGACAAAATACAAAATATCATGAAAACGGATCGATTTGAAGATTTTTTTGTCGTTTTGTACGAGAAAAACACAAAATAAACGCGTGAAAATGTACGATTTAAAAAACACGTTAATTTCGAACGTTTTAATTGATTTTTGATGATTATACAAAAAACACAAAATAATTGCGTGAAAACGTACGATTTTAAAAAAACACGTTAATTTCGAACTTTCTAATTGGTTTTTTATGTTTTTATGAAAAAAAACACAAAATAAAAGCGTGAAAACGAACGATTTAAGAAAAAACGCTAATTTCGTACTTTTTATTGTATTTTTGTATTTTACAACTAGCATTCTAAAGATTTTTTTTTTTGTACGAGAAAAACACAAAATAAAAGCGTGAAAACATACGATTTAAAAAAATCACACGTTAATTTAAACGTTTGAATTGATTTTTGATGAATTTACGAAAAAACACAACGTAATCGCGTGAAAACGTGCAATTTTAAAAAAACGTTAATTAGCTGTGTGATATTCTTCATTTTTTAAATTGAACAGAGTGTGTTCTGTTCAATAGTGAGCTATGTGTGTGCAAACTGTATTTGATTCGAACCATAGTGAATCCTTCCGGTGTTTGGAAAAAGGGGTGACGTAAGAGAGTTTCTCTGAACATCCATAAACAAATTGCTGTGTTGTTACATATCTGTCATCTTTTCATTCTTCATCTTGATCTTCAAACCCAGATTCGATCCCCGTATAATTATTTTTTTGTGAGAGTTTCATCGAAAAGTGTAAAGTACATCTTGTGTGAAACGAGCATTCATTAGAGTTGTTGTAAATCAGTTATCGTGTACACGATAACAGTTTGCAGCAACCATTATTTTGAACTTAAAATATTATAAACATTGTATTAATGAAATATGTTACCTCCCATCATTATCATTGATGTTATTGTTGGATATCGCAACGTCCTGGTTAGTTCTTCAAACAAAACATAACATTTCAAATAACAAAACTGAACCTCGTTAGTTCTCACAAGCGTACTATTTTTGCGAGCTATGGAGCTTGTTTTGGCAAACTATTGAGTTTGTTTCCGACAAATATTTGTCAAATTTCGGCGAGCTAATGTCTAGACACTCAATTTCCTCCCCCAATTTGTATAGTTTATAAACAACAATTTTTGAAATAATAATGTTTTAAAAATATTCAATTTTGAATTTTATAATTTACTTAAGGTATAACACTTTAGATATCATTTTAAAATAAAAATAAATATATATATATAATATTTAATATAATTAACGAATTTTGCAATATGTATTTATATATAATTTCGTTAGTTATGTTAATATTTTTAATTGTTAAATTAGTTTTGTAGTTATATTATATTAATTAGTATTTTGCCTTTTGAATATCTCTAATTTGATAATTTGCATAAAAATAGGAATAATTAGATATTTTTAATTAGATTTAGATGATTAATAAATAAAATCTTTTTTTTGGATAAAAGATATTGTTTTTTAATTTAGTCTTTTCCTTTTTTTTATTAATTAGAAAACTAGTTAGCTTAATTAATAATTTTTTTTTTATAATTAATAATGCTTTTTTTTAGGAATTCTTGAAAAACCGTGGGATAAAATCTACGATTAAAGAAGATTCAAGATACATCAAAAAGATTCTAGATCCGACAAGATGGATCAAGGTCAAGTCAAAGTCAATGCCTAGATCCAACTTAGGGATTCAACCGGAGACTCGACCCATGACTCAAGACCCAAGATCCAACTCAAAAAAAGGTGGTTGAAGCTTTTAGGACCCTCTAGAAGTGAGCAAGGAGAAATGAACTTAAAAGACTTAGTCTTTTAAATTGAAAAAAAATTAATTCAAATGACAAAGAGTCATGATATTAAAATTAAGGGATTCTTTAATCTCATTGGTCAAAATTGACATCTTGTGACATGTCAATGGAGATTTCTCCCTTTAAACATTTTGGAATGTTAAAAGGAGAATTATTCCCCAGCGTGTAGGTAGTTGTAAATAAGACTAAGGCCTTAGAATTTCCTAGCAATTCACTATATAAACACCACATTGTGCACTTGCATAAGGACCTTTCAATTATTTTTCACCCACATCCCAAAGCTACACACAAGGACATTGATTATTTCTATTACTCCCTTGGCTAAACAAAAGGAACTTGGATTTTCACATTCTAATGTCCCTAGGCTGTACATTTGTATCATCCCTTAAAAACCCTAATCAAACACCAACTTTTGTTAAGTTGTGTCACAAGTTTTTTATTGAAATTTCGGTTGTAGCCTCCCCCTTTTATCAAGAAAGAAAACTCAAGCCAAAGTTAATGCCTAGATCCAACCGGAGACTCAACCCATGACTTAAGACCCAATATCCAACTCAAAAGAAGGTGGTTGAAACTTCTAGGACCCTCATGTAGTGAGTAGGGAGAAAGGAAATTAAAAGACTTAGTCTTTTAAATTAAAAAAATCAATTAATTCAAATGACAAATTAATGACATTAAAATTAAGGGATTCTTTAATCTAATTAGTCGAAATTGACATTTTGTAACATGTCAAATGGAGATTTCTCCCCTTAAATATTTTGGCATGTTAAAAGGAAAATTATTCCCAAACGTGTAGGTAATTATAGTTGAGACTAACTCCTTAGGATTTCCCTAGAAATTCACTAAATAAACACCACCTTGTGCACTTGCACAAGAACCTTTTAATTCTTTTTTTTCAATGTCCTAACGCTACACACAAGGATCTAGAGGCTACTAACTATATTACGGAAGAAGATTAGATCTATATAATACACTCCCCACCGAATGGCAACATTATCCAATACAATCAATCTTTAGCCATTGAAGATAGCGAGGACAATGATGCTTATGACTTCTCCGATGATGAGGTTCAAGACAACCTTGAAAATCAAGAACCGGACACCTATATCCATTCATAAACATAGTAACATGAAACATAAGTGGTCTCAATGACCCTTTAAAATGCAAAGAAATCAGGAGGATCGTTGAGAACGAGAAGATTAATATAATGGGTATTCTTGGAAAAAAAGTCAAAAGTCAGAACGTTGACAAGGTTAACATGTTGTGTATCGACAGTAGCTGGGAAATTATACACAATTCAAATGACAAAACGGGCAGAATCTAGGTTACCTAGGATAATAAAGTCGTTGGCGTCAAGCCTCTCTTCTCCAATGATCAAACCATTTTGGTCAAGGTCAAAGACAGAATCACAAGAATTGAGTTCCATCTTACTATTGTGTATGCTAGCAACTCAAGCACTAATAGAAGACTACTCTAGAACTACTTTAGGAACTAGATGGTGATGATAAACCTTGAACCGTCCTTGGTGACTATAACATAACTAGAAATGAACTGATTGTAGCCCATAATCTAAAATCACTCTGATCGATTTCAATGACTACATCAGAGATATGGGTTGTAGTGAGCCTACTAATTATGGGAACTTCTTCACCTGGTCTTCTATGCGAGGTGATGATCATATTAGGAAAAGTAGAATTGACAGATGCATGGTCAACAAGAAATGGATCAACCAATTTCCCAGGAGCCAAATTCATGTTCTTAATATAAGAATCTCTAATCATTGCCCGATTAAATTGTTTTGGGAGAAGGAGGAAAGGTTAAAGAGGCCCTTCAAAATTTTCAATTTTTGGATGGAAAGTGACAAATTCAAGGATATTATTGAAAGTGTATGGTCTGAACGAATTAGGGGTTCTAATATGTATAGAGTTTCTAAGAAACTAAGGCTCATGAAATATCATCTTCAAAGCTTCAACAAGAAAAAGTTCAGCAATATCTCCAACAGGGTTCTAGTTACAAGTGAGAAATTGGATGAGTTTTAGAAGAGATTATAAAAGGAGGACAGTGATAAATAACTCAATGAGGAAGAGAGAGATTCACTCGAAAACTTCAGGAAGCTGAGTCTCTTTGAAGAGAACTTTGTTAGACGGAAATCAGGACATAACTGTCTCTCGATGGGGATAAAAATACGGTTTTCTTCTATAGAAAAAGCAAGGACAGAAACATGAGAAATATTGTGTATAGGCTGAAGAACGACGACAAAGAGTATGTTCAGGGTTAGAAAGGTGTGCATGATCTAGTTATTAAGTTCTATAAAAATCTAATGGGTACTATAAAGAAACATCAAAGTCACCTAAATACCATGTATCATATTATTAATAAAAAAATATGTATTGAAGATAGTCGCGAGTTAATAAGGGTTGTTAGAAGATTTGAGGTTAAAGAGGCTTTGTTCAGTATCGATGGGAACAAGAGCACGGGTCCAGATGGGTTCAATGCACAATAATTCAAGGACAATTGGTCAGTTCTGGGTAATGATGTTACTGACGGGATTTTAGAGTTTTTCAAGAATAGAAAGATGCTGAAGCAATGGAATATGGTTGTCCTGAACTTGATGCACAAAACTACGGTGCCCGAGAAAGTATAGGATTTTAGACCAATTCACTGTTGCAATATGGTTTATAAAATAATTTCAAAAATCATTTTTAAACGTTTTAAAAATATCATAGGAAAAATTATAAATCTTAATCAGTTTGCATTAATCCCGGTAGTATAATTTCCCATAATATTCTTCTCATGTAGAGCCTTCTCAAATGCTACAAGAAAAAGAAAATATCCCCGAGAGTGGCTTTCAAAATAGACATCAAGAAATCTTTCGACTCTATTAGATGGGAAGCTATTTGGGGTTTTCTTATTGTTTATACTTTTCCTATGATTTTTATTGATTAGATTATGCAATGCGTTTGTTCAACCTATTTTGTTGTTAGCGTCAACGGATTCCAGGCTATTTCAAGGGTAAAAACGGGGTAAGGCAACAAATTTTTAAAACAACCGGCCTACTTCTTACTTCTTATATTATTTTGAATATTTTAAATTAAATAATCGAAAACGGAGAAATTGTTAGATAAATTAGACCGGTTAAAATAAGAACTTAACAAAAACAAATTCCCTGTGCAGGAACGGTCAAAAATCTGACCGGTCAAGAATCTAACCGGTCAAGTAATCAAACAGGTTAGAAGAAGAAGCAAAGGATGTATCCAAAACCGGAAGTTATCCGGTTGAACTGAACAAACTGCAAATATACCTGAAGTAATTCGGGTAACCTAAAGCTATGAACAACCGGTAGACATCCTAAACTGAAATGCAGTATTCATCCTAAAACCGACGAAGAGACTACTTAAAGAAAGAAGTCAAGATTATCAAACTAATTACAATCTACAAATTGGTGCAAACGAACACCTTGAGTATCTGCGGAAGATGATATTAAAGGATCAGACTGTGACATTGCCATATCCATACAAGTCTGATAATACTCTGAAGGCTGCAGAAGATTGCCTGAAGAAACAGTTACCATTTTGGTACAAGTCAAAGGTGCAGATCTCCAGATGCAAGCAACTGGCCAACCGGTAGTTGCCATATTAAGTAAAAGACAAATGAAGTCGGTCTGCTCCATGTCTTGGAAGCTTCAACCGCAATTAATTACCAATCAGATTCAAGGATTACCCTGAAGGTATCCGTTGAAGAAATGTGACCGTTGGCACATTTCACCTATAAAAGAAGGAGCTGAAGAGGAGTAAATGCAGTTCTAACCATCAAAAGACACAATAGTTACAAGAGTTCTAACAATCAAGAGATTCAACATTCAAGAGCGCCAACAACCCAAGTTACAAGTTGTGTTTACCTCTCTACAAGATTAAAAAGCTTAAGTGTGCATTTGAAGTGTGATTACAATTTCTGTGAGAATTGTAAGAGTTTTAATCGAGTAGTAAATAAGTCTCGATTGTGTAGTGTGGTTGAGTATTCCTTAGTGAATATCCTTCTCACGGTTTGAGAAGAAGGGGTGACGTAGGAGTTTTATCTCTAAACATCCATAAAAATCTGTGTTTTGTTCTTTACTTTCTGCCGGTTTTACTTTCTAACTAACTCGTACTGTCTTAACCGACTTAAATCACTCTAACCGATTCACTAAACCTCAAACCGACCTCTTTATCTCCAAACTGATATTCTCCAAACTATATCTCTATTCATCCTGTGTGTGTTGCTTTAACCTGAAACAAATCACTTCTGCACTTGAACTCGGTTCAAGGGTTTGTGACAGTTTGTGTAGTATTGAAACCCGGTGTTAATCTCTAACCGGATTAGCGCCAACCGTCGAGTGTTGTCATAAAGAGTAAACCGGCCAGACCCCGGTCCGCCATCGTCGATCTAGATCCTAACAATTGGTATCAGAGCAGTTAGTTTCAATACTCAAGCAACCTGAAGCAAGCAAGCATGACTTTCGAGAAGCCTCCAATGCTAGAAGGTGATGATTTCGCCAACTTGAAGATATGCATGCACTTCCACCTAATCACTATGGATGTTGAGATGTCGTTCATCCTATCTGAAGGACCGATAAAGATTGATAAAGATAGAAAGGATTGAACAGCTGAGTATAAGAGGAGAAAAAATCTGGATAATCACGCCAAAAACCATATCTTCAAAGGTTTGGACATAAATACCTTCTATAAGGTCACAGATTGCAAAACCTCAAGGGAAGTATGG
This sequence comes from Impatiens glandulifera, assembly GCF_907164915.1. Lineage (NCBI taxonomy): Eukaryota > Viridiplantae > Streptophyta > Magnoliopsida > Ericales > Balsaminaceae > Impatiens > Impatiens glandulifera. The sequence continues at coordinate 27,193,544 of NC_061867.1, forward strand.
GAAACAGTGATTCAACTTCATGAGAGAAATGAAAGAATCAAGGAAAACAAGATAATGGTGGCTACCCAGAAGTTTGAAAACCTCAAGATGAAGCCAGGAGAAACCATGAGGAAGTATAGTGACCGGTTTACAAATGTGAAAAATGAGCTATCAACTCTTGGAAAGAAGTATGATAACAAGGAAACAATCATCAAAGCGTTAAGATCTCTTCCGAGTGCATGGGACATAAAGACGATGGTGATGAGAGAATCAAAATGCTTAAACAAGATGAAGCTACACGATGTATTCGAAGATCTGAAGGCATACAAGTTTGAAATGAGATCCAGGATCGAAGATGAAGCATCAACCTTAACCGATACTAAGGCTCTAGTCACATCTATAGAACCTGTAGCTGTTACACCGATCAAATCCGCTGAACAATTCACTGAGGATGCAATGGCAATTCATGCACAGAAGTTTGGCAGAATCATGAAGAAAAGTCAACCGACAAACAACAACTATAACTACGGTGATAAATCTAATATTAGATTTTATAATTGCAACTGTTTGGGACATTTTAGGTGGGAATGCAGAAAACCAAGACGGGATGACCGGAAGCCGGATGATCAGAACCAAAGAAACAACTACTCACAAACCGGTGAAGGGAGGGAAATTCAGAAAGCACTGATAGCCGATGATGGAGGAAGTCTATGGGCTCACAGTGACAGCGATGATGAACTCTCTTGTCTCATGGGAAACGAAGAACAGATATTTGATTTTTCTTGTGAAGAATTTACTAAAGATGATTTAGTTAATGCACTAAATGACATGGTAGTAGAGTATAAGAATCTATTAACCTTAGTACCAACCCGACTCAACTTTAGAACCGACCCTATAGCACCAACCCGGCCCAATCATGAAACCGATAGTATTCAACCTGATGAAATCTTAGAAATCGAGATAGCACCTGAACTATCCTCTAAGACTGAACAGCTCAAGGAGTCAGTTCAAGAGTTGAACGAAGAGGAAGATGCACGAACCAGGTATCGAATAGCAACATGGAAAAGATCCAGTGAAGCGGAGAATCAGTTGTCTAAATATCAAAGACATCCCAAATGCAAATTTGGTCTTGGGTACAAAGACAACAGATCCGCCAACCGAAACCGTTCCAACAAGATGAAACTCACAAAAGACAATATTCTCTTTGTATGAATGGCTTCATCCTGAGAGAAGGAAAGCCAACCGGCCAACAGGTAAACAAACCGATCCACGACCACATAGAATAAACCAAAAGCCACTACAAAATAAGGCACTCTTAGGACAACAGAAAGATGTCAAGCCAAGCACAGGAAAACTAATTAGAACCATAACCGGGAAAGCTATCTGATTTATTAAAGTCTGGATACCCAAGGGACTAATCAACCGTGGACCCAAGTAAATGTGGGTGCCAAATAGTTGTAAATATGTGTATTTCGCAGGTTATGAAAAAACGTCTAGGAAATTCTAAGTGGTACCTCGACAGCGGTTGTTCCAGACATATGACTGGAAATAGCAATCTTCTGACCGACATCAAAATAGAAACCGGTGCAATGATAGACTTCGGTGATAACTCAAGAGGTAGAACTGTGGGAAAGAGTAAGATTGTCCATGGTAATTTAACAATTAACAATGTACTTGTAGTTGAAAATTTACATTTTAACCTGCTAAGTATTAGTCAGATGTGTGATGTTGGATATACTATAGAATTTCTTAGACATGCATGTTTAGTTAAAAACTCTCAGGGTAGCACACTACTAACCGGAAATAGGTTAGGAAATATATACAAGGTAGACTAGAAAAATGAAGTGGAGCATCCTGTTTGCATGGTAGCTAAAACTGATCAAACCTGACTATGGCATTAAAGGTTAAACCATCTAAACCTCAAAACCTTAAACTATATCCGCGGTAAAAAGTTAGTTTAACGAATTCCTGATATAATATTTAATAAGGATAAGGTGTGCTCAGCATGTCAAATGGGTAAACAAACTAAATCAACATTTAAGAGTAAAGGACACATTCAGTCTAACCGATGTTTAGACCTTCTTCACATGGATTTATTTGGACCAATTAGGGTCACCAACCTAGGTTGTATGCATTACACTATGGTTGTTATTGATGATTATTCTAGATATACATGGGTCCTATTTTTGGCATCTAAAAGTGAAACCGCATCCAATTTAATTAGACTGCTTAAGCGTTTACAAAATGAAAAATCAACACGTATAAATAGCATTAAGAGTGATAGAGGAACCGAATTTACAAATAGTACTCTAAATGCATTTCTTGAGGAATCCGACATTAGACACGAGTTATCCAGTGCTAGAACCCCTCAACAGAACGGCCTGGCTGAGAGAAGAAACCGAACTCTCAAGGAAGTCGCAAGGTCTATGATAGCCGACTTAGGCGTTGCTAAAAAATTTTGGGCTGAAGCTATCAGCACTGCATGTTATACACAAAACCGGTATTTGATTAACAAATTTCACAATAAAACGCCGTACGAAGTATATTTTGATAGAATTCTTAACATTCGGTATCTTAAAATTTTCGGTTGTAAATGTTACATTCACATTAATGGCAAAAACTATTTATCTGCTTTTGATGCAAAATCTGATATTAGGATAATGCTAGGATACTCGACGGTTAGTAAAGCATATAGAGAATATAAAACTAGAACTTTAACCGTGGAAGAATCTCTTCATGTTGTATTCTATGAATCGATTAAAAGTAACACTGCATCATCCTTTGATCTACACAACAGATTGGAAAATCATAATATTCATTATGATAGTGAAGATGAGATTCCGGTTTTCAGACGGTTTGTCCATGACCAAATGGGTGTTGTTGAAACCTAGCCGGATCAAGCTGCCACACAACAGGAAGCTGACACCTCGGTTCAAACAGAGGAAATCGGTCTGTCTGACACTATTGCTCAGCCTACCGATATGTCTAGCCTTGATCAAACAAACGGTAATTTGGTAGACATTCATGAACCGAATCTTAAAAGGGACACAAATCATCCTCCTGAGCTTATTATAGGTGACCCTTCAAAACCCATCCAAACTATGCGACAAAAACTGGAGGAATACTTTAATTCCGCTTTCATATCCTAGATTGAGCCGAAAAAGGTGGATGAAGCATTGTTGAATCCAGATTGGATCTTAGCAATGCAAGAAGAGTTAAACCAGTTTGAGAGTAATAAAGTCTGGTATCTAGTTCCTAGACCGAAAGATCAATTGGTCATAGGAACAAAATGAGTATTCAGAAATAAACTCAATGAAGACAGTTTGGTTACGAGGAACAAAGCTAGATTAGTGGCACAAGGATACAAACAGCAAGAAGGTATTGATTTTGAAGAATCATTTGCTCCTGTAGCTAGAATTGAAGCCATTAGAATTTTTCTAGCCTTTTCTACTTTCAAAAATTTTAAAATATTCCAAATGGATGTTAAAAGTGCATTTTTAAATGGTGACCTACGTGAGAACAACCACCCGGTTTTAAAAATGCTGACCTGACTAATCATATATATCGTCTAAATAAAGCCCTTTACGGTTTAAAACAAGCTCCTAGAGCTTGGTATGATACATTAACCGCATTTTTGATACTTCATGACTTCACCATAGGCTTAGTAGATAAAACCCTATTTAAATTTGAGAAAAAGGGACACATTTTACTTGTTCAAATATATGTAGATGATATCATTTTCGGATCAACCGATCCTAAGCTATGTGATAAATTCTCAACCCTAATGACTATTAAATTTGAAATGAGTATGATGGGAGAATTAAGCTTCTTCCTAAGTCTTCAGGTTAGACAATTGGAAGGAGGAACCTTCATCAATCAGTCCAAATATACAAAGGAACTTCTAAAGAAATTTGGGATGGAAACATGTTCCTCTACCGCCACTCCAATGAGCTCATCAATCAAGCTGGATAAAGATGATGACGGTCAGGGAGTGGACCTGACAGCCTATCGTGGAATCATCGGTTCACTTCTGTACCTGACAGCAAGTAAACTAGACATACTATTTGCGGTCGGAGTATGTGGATGATTCCAGGCTAATCCCAAACAATCTCACTATACACCCGCTAAACGAATCCTGAAATATTTAAAGGGAACTCCTGAAGTCGGATTGTGGTATTCAAAGGACTCAAGTTTTAACCTCACAAACTATTCTGATGCAGACTATGTAGGATGTAAAGTTGATAGAAAAAGTACCAGCGGAACATGCCAATTCTTAGGTGATCGGCTTGTTTCATGGCACAACAAGAAATAAACGTCGGTTGCTACATCAACCGCAGAAGCTGAATATCTGGCAGTCGGAAGTTGTTGTTCACAACTTCTATGGATTCAACAACAACTAAAGGACTTTGGTGTCACTGCCGAAGAATCTCCAATTTTCTGTGACAACACAAGTGCCATAGCAATCACATACAATCCGGTTTTACACTCTAGAACCAAGCCCATCGACATAAGGCATCATGTTAGGATCTAGGTCGTGGCTGGGGGACCGAGGTTGGGCCGGTTAGCGCGTCTCACTCAAAGGGTGGTGATTAATTCGGTTAGAGATTAACACCGGGGTTTCAATACTATACAAACTGTCACAAACCCTTGAACTAGGTTCATGCGCGGAAGAGGTTTGATTTAGGTTGAAGCAGCACGCTCACGAGATAGGCAGAACCGGTTTTGGATAAGACAGGTTTGGAAGTTACTGGGTCGGTTTTTGGATCTTAGTGATTCGGTTTAGGTAGTGTTGAATCGGTTATAGCAGTGTAAATGGGTTAGTACAGATCGGTTAGAATGTAGAATCGACAAAAAGTAAATAACAAGACAGGTTTTTATGGATGTTCGGAGATAAAACTCATACGTCACCCCTTCCTCTCGAAACCGCGAGAAGGATATTCACTAAGGAATACAAATACAATCCGATCGAGACTTATTTCCTGCTCGATAACACCCGTACAATTTTAACCGAAATTGTAGAATTACACTTCAACTTAGCACTTAAGCTTTCTAGAGATAGAACACACTCTTATCACTTGTAAATTAATTGTCCACTGTGTCCCGCATTTACTTCTCTTCAGCTCCTCCTTTTATAGGTGAAATGTGCCAACGGTCACATTTCATTTCCTTGAATTTGATTGGTTGAGCAGAGGTTCAGTGATTCAGACCTGGCGGTCAACTTTTCAGACCTGGCGGTCAGTTCTTCTAGTATGTAGGTCAAACCGGCTAGGTTTGTCTTTTACTCAATGTGGTAACTGTCGGTTAGACAGTTGTCTGTACTTGGAAGATTGCCTTTCTGATTTATCCTGAAGTGGAAAGATCTTGTAGGACGATTTTCTGCAGCCTGCAGACTTTCCTCAGACTTGTATGAATATGGAAATGTTCAGTCTGTTCCTTTGGTATCATTCTCAACAGATACCCGCAGTATCTTCTTATGCTGGTCGGTTATTTGTCTTAACCGGATGGCTTCCGGTTATTCCTTTGGCTTCTGGTCGGTTAATGACCGACTATCTGGTGTTTCCGGCCTTAGGTTTTGACCGATCTTGCCTTCTTTGTGCGGTCATGTTTCTGGTCAATTTAGGTGTTTGACCGGTTGAGTTTCTTAACCGGTTTAGTGATTTAACCGGTCCGGTTCTTTGTCTGTTCCTGCATAGGAAGTTTATTTGTGTTAAGTTTCTATTAATCGGTCTAATTTTATCTAACAATTTCTCCCTTTTTGATTATTTTATTTAAAATTATCAAAATCATGTAAGATTGCATATGTAGGCCGGTTTTGTGAGTTTTACTTGGCCGGATTTTTGGAAACTGACTTGGGAGGATTTTTCGAAAAATTTTTGGAAAATTTTGAGAAAATTTTTGAAAAATTATATCTTTTATCTTACCAATTTCTCCCTTTTTGATTATTTTATTTAAAATATTCAAAATTAAGTCGGAATGTAATATAGGGCGGTTTCAAAAAATAACTATATATATATAAGTAGAAATAACCACAAGAGGGGAAAATATTATATATGTAAAAATTGAAATAAACATAAGTGAAGGTAGAAAAGAAAGCCCCTAGTTCAATTTGGATGGCAGAAAGTCATCCATCAGCTCATCTGTTGGTTGTCCTTTAGCCGGTTGAGCCGGCCTTGAAGAAGAACCTCTTGCTCCCGTTGTGTCCTGGTGAGGAGAGAACGGTTGAGCGACCGTGCTGACTAGAACCCCATTGAAAACTCGTTGTCTTGTAGGTCGCGGCTCGAGATCCTCTTCGAAGTCATCCTCTTCAACAACTATCTCGGTAATTCTACCCAGCATCTTGGCGACTTGAGCCTTCCTTGAAGAAACTTTCCTTTTTCGTGTTGCCGGAACCGAAAAGGAGGGAGCCGCCTTGGACTTCTTGTGAGCCTTGGTATATTCGTCGAGCCTTTGTTTTTCAGTGTTTAACCGCTCTACATCCTTGGCCTCTTGAGCTGCTATGGTCTTTACAAGTGCTGGATTTCTAGCCGATACATTTCGCACACGTTCGGATAATTCCGCATCAGACAGTCGCGGTGCCTCCTTCTTTTTCCTCGTCTCCTCATCCAGCGCATCTTGAAGTTCTTTAGCCGCCTGAGCGTTTGCCTCCTCAACCGCTTTATCGGCAGCCAACTTGGCCTTTATCAATTCATTCACCTGTTCGGTGACCACCTTGAGGTCGGCTTCAAGTTTGTTGTTCCGTTCCTCAAGAATTACATTCTTCTCTTCAACACTTATGACCCTGTCGAGTGTTGAACCGGCTTCGGTGCTTGACCGCCCCAAGTCCTCATCGACCTTTGTAAGTCGTTGCTCGGTTTTCCCTTGAAACCGTTCCAAGTCATCCACCAGCTTTGAGGTCGTATCTTTAAAGGCTACGGTTCGCCTAAGATGAGCGTCGTACAGAACAGTGTCGTCACGGTAGTTGACTTCGACCTCTGTGATCCGCTCGTTTTCCTTCCCAAGATCATTCCTTGTTGTCTCGGTCATCCTGAATGCTTGAACCGCGATCCTCTTAGCTTTCTTCTTTCAGGGCTTAACCGCGTCGTTGACAAACTCTTGAATGACAGACTTGACTCTTTCTTCTGTGACGGCCGGTTCTGAATCCCCGGTTTGAACAGATGCGCGTGGGCCGGTGAAAGGAGTCTCTTTCCTTTCGTCGGTTTCGTTGATAGCCGGATCCGCTAGAGGAGATTTATCATCTGGATTCTGACCGTCACCGGTCTCAAGAGTTGGAGAGTGCGTTGTATTTCGCTATTCGCGCACCGCTTCAAGCCGCGCCACTTCGTCGATAAATTCTCCTTTCTTGACCGCAAGGATATCCAACACCAAGAGTTGTAGTTGAGACTTCGGTGTTCCTGGAATATACCTTTGTGTAAGCTTTCGCATATGTTCGGTTATCTTTTGCAGACGAGCACACGGTTCCACTATTGCGTGTCGGTCCAAGGCTTCGTTGGGATCCGTAGCGTTTGTGAGGCTGATGACGTCTTCCTCTATCTCCAAAATCCTTTCGAATCTTTGTCCAGTGGTTAGGTCCGGTAGCACATGTTTGAAGAATTTGTTGCACCGGTACCCGAACCACTCATAGTATACTTCGGCTGCCTTGTGAGCTTGCAGATCTATTTCCTCCATGATTCTGCGCACAATATTCTCGGCCACCTCCTGGTCGTTGGTTTCGGGAATGTCTTCCTCTCCATGGTCGTCTGCACCGGTTTCTTCAAGTTCAATATTGGCCGATTGTTCCTGTTCTATCGGTCCCTTTTCTTTACCGGACTCATTTTCTTCGGTGTAATGTGAAGCTGTGCGGTCGGAGCTGGAGGCCGAATCGTCCTTATCTCGCGTTTCAGAGAGTGGTTCCGCGAATTCCATCGGTTGTTTGTCCTTCTTGCTTCCGGATCTGCCCTTTACCAGAGCAGGTTTCTTAGTAGCAGACTTTTTCCTTCGGCCACCTGTAGAACCGGGGCCGGCTTCTTCTTTTCTAAGAATTGGCGAGACCTTATGATCTTGCTTGAAGGAAGAATAACACCCGGTGTTGATGTTGTTGTGGAGCATGATCTTCCCGAGTGGGATGGCGTATCCCCATGACCGGGTGGAATCCGGTTTCACCATGTCCTTTAGATTGTTGAAAACCTCCTTTGCCCAGTTAACATTTATGCCGTTTAGTAGACCGGCAAGCATCTCGATTTTTGCCTTGGTGAGGTTGTCGAAATTTCCACCTCTCGCCTGAACCGACTTGGTGAAGATGTCACAAAGCGGTTTATATTCCGGTCGCAATGTTGATTTCTTTCCGGAGACCTCTACAGGAACCGCGGTTGGCGAGAGAATCTGGCAAGCCGCCTCGAATGTTTTTCGATCTAAATCCATCGAAGCGTTGCGTCCATCTGTTGGAAGGCGTAGGATTTCTGCAACCGATTCTTCGGTTATGTCGAACTGCTTGCCGCCAACGGTTGCGGTTATTGTATTGCTAGAGAGAGATGCGGTATTAAAGAATTCTTCAACCGCTTCCTTGTATAGAACAAAAGGACCACCTAAGAACTATTCGAGACCGGCCTCGGAAATCCGGGATAGAACTTCCTTTGCTGGAGCCGAACCGTTTTGTCTTATTTCCTCAAAGTCCACCTGGATGATATGTTTGAACAATGCGGTATCACGACCCATTGTTGATGATTGAATCGAGAGAGCAAGAGAAAAACCGCTTTGAGAGAGTTTGAGAGCTAGAGAGAGAAAGTTGTTTCGCGTAAGAATGAAATGAAATGGCCAAGGTCCCTTTTTATAGGCGCGGTTTGGAAGCCCAACCGTCGCAAACCGTCCCATCACCTATGGGCGGGAATTTTTGAGCGGAAGTTTTTGGGCGGGAAATTTCCCTCCAAAGATTTTAAGTGGTCTTTCAATTTCGGTTTTGATGAAGCAGCCCCTTTTTGAAACCGTTTTATGAAGTGATTTATTGACCGCGATGATGCGGTGTTTTGACGACTCCAAACCAGCCTTAGTAGGATTATGACGACTCCAATCCAGCCTTAGTAGAATTATGACGGCTCCAATCCAGCCTTAGTAGGATTATGACGGTTTCAATCTAGCCTTACCAGGATTATGACGACTCCAATTCATCCTTAGCAAGACTATGACGGCTCCAATCCAACCTTAGTATGATTATTACGGCTCCAATTCAACGTAAGCACCATTATCACGGCTTCAATCTAGCTTTAGTAGGATTATGACGGCTCCAATCTAGCCTTAGTAGGATTACGACGGCTCCAATCCAGTCTTAGCAGGATTATAGCGGCTCCAATCCAGCCTTAACAGGATTACGATGGCTCCAATCCAGCCTTAGGAGGATTAGCACGACTCCAATCCATCCTTAGTAGGATTATCACGGCTCTAATCTGACCTTAGAAGGATTATCACGGCTCAAATCCAGCCTTAGAAGGATTACGACGGCTCCCAATCCAGCCTTACCAGGATTAAGACAGGTTTAGTCCTTAGCATTATATGGACTAATCAACCTCTAGTGGCATATAGCTATACCATAATTCCCAAGAGTTAGTACATAGTCAAGAGTGGACTAATCGACCTTTAGCGTTGTACGGTTATGTCATACCTCCCCAGAGTTAGTACCTAGTTAAGAGTGGACTAATCAACCTCTAGTATTGTAATACTACGTCATTCCCTAGATCTAGTCCCTAGTCAGGAGTGGATTAATTGAAGTTCTAGTCTTGTAAGACAATGTTAAAATTCCCCAACAGTTAGTCCCCAACTTAGAGTGGACTAATCAACTTCTAGTGTTTAATTAATACGCTGGAAAATCCCCATATAGTCTTCAGTTTAAAGTGGACTAGTCGACCTCTAGTTTTGTATAACTACGTCATCATAAACCAAGGGAGAACTACGTGAGACCTGATTCTTACAAAAAAAACAAAAAAAAACAATATATATCAAGGATATATGAAAGATACGTAGGCAACCTGTATAGGTCTGGTCTCCGTAAGCTCAAGAAGCTAAACCAACTCAATAAGAGTGCATAAAGAAACATAATACTTTTAGTTATGTCCCCACAGGGTCTTATAACAGTGGAAGCCCTAGTTCTTTCCACCAAATGCTGATAAAGATTTTAGGAAAGAAGTAGGGACAAAGGTCAGGAGCATCTCTTGCAATCAAGGTACGATTGATCTCCTAGATCAAAACACCGAGTTTCCGGAAAACTCCATATCGATGTATATCCTTAATAAACTCGTTTTTGTGCCTCAAGATTATTAAGAAAATTAATCCTCGAGGCAAGGCTTTTGAGAAAAAGAACTAGAATAAATCACCAAAAGCCAGTCGAAAGTCGCAATATGAGAAAGGACGTTTCATTCCCCTTTGTAGAAGAGTATAGAGAGAACTAAACACAAGGCTTAAAAAAGAGATAAACAAAAATCCATGCAATTTGAGGTCATTGTTTATGCTCACTTGGGTGACTGTCACGATGTCTATCGCAAGAGAAAAATATATAATATATCTATCTACAAAAGCACTCCCATGTAGGTTGAGGTGTTGAAATCACTTTTTATGCTCACTCCGGCACCTGTCCCAATGACTATCACAAGAACAAAGCGTATCGATTCCTCTAGATATACCCTAGAAATAAAAAAGATGATAAAATTCCCGAAACCAGAAAGTTGAAATGTTAGATAAATTAGATAGTTAATTAATAAGTAATTAACTATCTAAAGAACTTAATCAAATTCAACTTTATGTGCAGGTACAAAGGAGCGGTCACATATTTGGTCGGTCAAACCTATATCTCTAAAACAGCACAAACTAGAATCAACTTAACTGATTTATCTTATCAGAAGACCGGTCCGGCTTAAACTTCAGAATCGGTGAACATATTATCAAAGTCGGTTTTCATCTCCTCAACGGTAGGATAAATCAACCGGTTCTCTAGCAATAAACTGATATGTGTTCGGTTGATTCAATTTCTGGATAATCATAAGCCAACTTATAGATCTAAATCAAGATAAGATCAAAGATATGGAAATATTGGCAGTTGATATTTCGGTGAAAACATATATTCTTTGGGAATGTACAGAGGAAGATCTTCAAAGGATCATAATGTGTCATTTCCCCTCTGATACTAGTCTGCAGGCAGAAGGTAATTGTTAGATGAACAGTTACATGGGTTGGTATAAAATTCAAAACTAGTTTTCAAGGAGCAGGTAATCGTCAAGAGTACAACCGTCAAGAGTACAGCTGTCAAGTGAAAAGTTACCTAGTTTGAGTCGGCGCTGCTTTATGCCTTGGGAAACTTCAACTGCATTAAATGCTATGTGGCTCCTTTTGACCAACTGCACAAACCGCGTTAGATGCAATCAGAAAGAGAAATATGATCGTTGTCATATTTTCACTATAAAATGAGGAAGCAAAAAAGATGAAGAACACATCTGATCAACAGATAACAATTCTTTCTGTTCATATACAATCTTAACAACGCTTTCACAAACCAATCTACAGAGCTATCTTAATCTTGAGATTTGTATCTTTCTAAGAATAACAAGCATTAAGTTGTATTTGTGAATCAAGTGTATTACAATTCTGTGTGAGAGTTGTAAAATGAATATCGAGCAGTAAATAAGACTCGATCATGTGTTATATTGTGTTTGAATATTCCTTGTGAATATCCTTCTAGTTGTTTGAGAATAATGGGTGACGTAAGAGTTTTATCTCCGAACATACATAAAATCCTTGTCTTGTGTTCTTTATCATTTCCGGTCATTTTATTATCCGAATCGATTTCTTCTTATTCCAACCGATCCTTCTTCATTTTTCTTTCTACCCAATTTGTGTGTGTTGCTTCAAGCTGAAACAATCTACTTATGCATATTAACCTGGTTCAAGAGCTTGTGACAGATTGTGTACTGTTGAGACCAGTGTTAATTCTTAACCGGATTAGTGCCAACTATTGTGAGTGTGTAAGAGTTCCCCTTAAGCTGGACCCTGGTCCCCTATCGGCGATCCCGATCCCAACAAGTGGTATCAGAGTAGCTAGTCTCAACACTCAAGTAACACCAAAGCAAGCAAACATGACTCACAATGAGAAGCCCCCTATGCTAGAAAGTGAGGAGTTTGTCGACTGGAAGATTCAGATGTATCTGCATCTGATTACCATGGATGACGAAATGATGTTTAACCTTTCAGATGGTCTGATAAAGATCGAGAATGAAAGAAGCGAATGAAAGGCTGATGATAAAAGAAAGAACAACCTGGACAACCATTGCATGAGACATATCTTCAAATCTCAGGACAAAAATACTTTCGGGAAAGTCAGAGACTGTAAGACTGCAAAGGAAGCCTGGGAAACAGTGATTCAACTTCATGAGGGAAACGAAAGAACTAAAGAAAATAAGATACTGGTGGCAACCCATATGTTTGAAAATATCAAAATGAGTCTAGGAAAAACTATGAAAGAGTTTAGTGATAGGTTCACTAGTGTGGTGAATGAGTTGTCTACACTTGGAAAGAAGTATGACAACAAGGAAACCATTGTCAAAGTATTGAGATCTCTTTCCAGCGCTTGTGACATAAAGACCATGGTGATGCGAGAGTCCAATAGCCTCGGGCAAATGAAACTACATGATGTCTTTGAAGACATGAAGGCATACGAGTTCAAGATGAGATCTCGAATCGAAGATGAATCCTCAACAACAACCACAACCAAAGCCCTGGTGACATCCGTGGAGCCATCTGTTCCTGTACCGGTTCAAACCGCCGAACAATTTATCGAGGATGCGATGGCTATGCTTACAAGAAAATTCGGAAAATTCATAAAGAACACTCAACCATCGAACAACTACAACTGCAACTACAATGACAAATCTAATGTAAGATGTTTTAACTATAATGCTTTAGGTCACTACAGGTCGGAATGCAGAAGACCAAGAAGAGATGACCGAAGACCGACTAATAATAACCAAAGGAGTGAACATCAGCAATCCGGTGAACGCAAGGAGGTTCTGCAGGCATTAATAGTCGACGATGGTGGGATCTTGTGGGCTCATACCGACTCGGATAGCGACAACGAAGGAATCACATGTCTCATGGCTAAGGAGGAAGAGGTATTTGATTTTTGTTGTGAAGAGTTTACTAGAGAAGACTTGTTTATTGCTCTCAATGACATGGTCATTGAGTTCAAGAACTTGTCAGCTCTTGTACCAACCCGACTGAACTTCCATGCCGATGAACCGAGCAACTTCCAAACCGGTGAATCGAGTTGAACTAAGACCGATGAATCAATTGAACTATCCTATGAGAACGATAAGCTCAAGGAGACATTTCAATCGTTAACTAAAGAAAATGAAAGATCAAAATATGTCATGTCTGCTTGGAAGAAATCTAGTGAAGCTTTAAGCCAGATGTCAACCTATCAAAGACATTCTACATGCAAATCTGGTCTCCGTTATAAAGGCAGTAAATCGGCTAAACGGAAATCTTCCAACGGGTTGAACCTCAGCAAAGACAAGCTTCCATTCATAAGCTTTGTAAATAGTAGTTCAATCGACAATGAAGGAGATCATGATTCAAAATTGGCCAAAGAAATGAAATATGTAGGAGAGAAGAAAAGCCATTCAGCCGATAAGAAGAGAAACCGATAAACATTCAAATAGAACCTATTAACATTCACAACAATTACATAATGAAGTACAAAGAGGCAGATAGAGAGATGTCAAGCCTGGTACCGGTAAATATATAAACACTATTACTGGGAAAGTCATTCAAATAATCAAAGTGTGGATTCCTAAGGGACTAATCAACCGTGGACCCAAGTGAATGTGGGTACCAAATAGATGTAAATATTTATATTTTGCAGGTCAAGAATAACAAACGGCTGGGAAACTTTGAATGCTATCTGGACATCGGTTGCTCCAGACACATGGCTGGAAATAGCAGCTTGTTGACTGATATCGTTCAGGAAGCCGGTGCAATGATAATTTACGGCGACAACTCTAAAGGTAGAGCTGTGGGAAATGGTAAGATTGTCCATGGCAATCTAACTATAAGAAATGTCCTTCTTGTTGAAAACTTGCATTTTAATCTGCTAATCATTAGTCAAATGTGTAATGTAGGATATATTATAGAATTTTACAAACATGCATGTTTAGTTAATAATCCTCAGGATAGCACCTTATTAACCGAAAATAGGTTAGGAAACATTTACAAAGTAGACTGGAAAACTAAATCTGAAAACCCAGTTTGCATGATAACTAAGAATGATCCAAACTAACTTTGGCATAAACGGTTAAATCACTTGAATTTCAAAAACATTAATGCTAATTGTACCAAAGGATTAGTTGAAGAAATGCATAACATGAAATTTGTCAAAGATAAAGTATGTTCTGCATGTCAAATGGAGTAACAAATAAAATAAACTTTCAAAAGTAAAGGGAAACTCAATATAGTTGATGCTTAGAATTACCTCACATGGATTTATTTGGACCGATTAGGGTCACATGTCTGGGCGGTATGCATTATACTATGTTAGTTATTGATGATTATTCTAGATTCACTTGGGTGATATTTTTGGTTTCTAAAAATCAGACTATACCGAATCTGATTAAATTGCTTAAAAGATTACAAAATGAGAAATTTATACGCATAAATAAGATTAGAAGTGATAGAGGAACTGAATTTACAAATAGCACTTTAACTATATTTCTTGAGGAATCTGTCATTAGGCACGAGTTGTCTAGTGCTAGAACTCCTCAATAGAATGGATTGGCTGAGAGAAGAAACCGAACTCTCAAGGAAACCGCAAGGTCCATTACAGACGATTCGGGTATTGCTCAAAAGTTTTAGGATGAAGCTATCAGTACTGCATGTCATACACAAAACTAATCTATGATAAACAAACGGCTCAATAAAATACTGTTTGATGTATACTATGACAGAGTTCCTAACATCCTGTATCTTAAGATCTTTGGCTGTAAATGTTTCATTCACATTAACGACAAAAGTTATTTGACTGCTTTTGATGTAAAATTCGGTGTCGGTATATTATTGGATTATTCGGTAGTTAGTAAGGCATATAGAGTTAATAACACTAGAACTTTAAATGTTGAAGAATCTTCACATGTTGTTTTTGATGAATCGATTGAAAGTAATACTGCATCATCTTTTTATCTACACAACATATTGGAAAACTTGAATATCCAATCTTATGATGAAGATGAGGTTTCGGTCTTTACAAGGTTTGTATATGACTAAACGGTTAATGCTGAGATCCAGCTGAATCAATCTGCGTTACAGCAGGAAGTTGACACCTCATTATCCACTAAGGAAATCGGTCGGCCTGACTCTGATCAGCCTACCGATTTGTCTAACCTTGATCAAATAACCGGTCATTTGGAAAACATTACCAGACCGTAGCTTAAATGGAATATAGATCATCCTCTTGAGCTTATTATAGGTAACCCTTTATCAACTGTCCAAACTAGGCACCAACATTGGAAGAATATGAAAACTCTACTTTCATTTCACAAATTGAGCCAAAGAAGGTAGATAAAGCATTGTTGGATCCCGATTGTATATTAGCAATGTAACAGGAATTGAACCAGTTTGAGAGGAATAAAGTATGACACTTAGTTCCTAGACCGAAAAACCAATCGGTAATGGGAACAAGATGGGTATTCAGAAATAAACTCAATTAGAACGGTTTGGTTACGAGGAACAAGGCCAGATTAGTGGCTCAAGGATATAAACAAGAAGAAAGTATTGATTTTGAAGAATCATTTGCTCATGTGGCTAGACTTAAAGCTATTAGAATTTTTCTTGCATTTGAGGCTTTCAATAATTTTAAAGTTTTTCAAATGGATGTTAAAAGTGCATTTTTAAACGGTGAGTTAAGTGAGGAGGTGTATGTTGAGCAACCTCCAGGTTTTAAAAATTCGGATTTAATTAGTCATGTGTATCGTCTGGATAAAGCCCTTTACTGTTTAAAACAAGCTCTTAGAGGTTGGTATGATACTTTGACAAAATTCTTATTTAATCATGATTTTACCATAGGATCAGTAGATAAAACCCTATTTAAATTTGAGAAAAAGGGACATATCTTACTTGTTCAAATTTATGTCGATGATATTATTTTCATTTCAACCAATTCTAAGTTATGTGATAAATTTTAGAAAATGATGAATGATAAATTTGAAATGAGTATGATGGGGGAATTGAATTTCTTCTTAGGTCTTCAGGGTCTCCAGGTTCGGCAGATCGAGGGAGGAACCTCATTAATTAGTCCAAATATACAAAATAGCTGCTAAAGAAGTTTGGAATGGACAGTTGCTCTGCAGCTGCCACCCCAATGAGCTCATCAATCAAACTGGAAAAAGATTTAGAAAGTCAAGGAGTGGATATCACGGCTTACCTTGGGATTATCGGTCCACTTTTGTACCTGATAGCTAGTCGACCGGACATCTTGTTTGCGGTCGGAGTGTGCGGGAGATGCCAGGCTAATCTTAAACAATCTCATTATACTGCTGCCTGCCAAAATAATCTTAAAATAATTAAAGGACACTCAAGATGTGGGACTGTGGTATCCAAAGGATTCTAGTTTCAATCTAACGAGTTATTTTGACACAGACTATGCAGGTTGCAAAATAGACCGGAAGAGTACCAACGGTACATGCTAGTTTCTTGGAGACCTGCTTGTTTCATGGTACATCAAAAAAGAAAACATCGGTTGCTACCTCAACTATAGAGGCGGAGTACCTTGCGGCTAGAAGCTTCTGTGCTTAACTTCTCTGGATTCAACAGTAACTGAGAGATTTTGGGATCACTACCGAGGAATCCTCAATATTCTGTGACAACACCAGCGCCATAGCAATTACATACAATCCGGTGTTGCACTCAAGAACTAAGAACATTGATATTAGGCATTATTTTATCCGGGAGCATGTGCAGCAGAAGCACATCCGGCTGGAATATTTGTCGACCGACCAATAGGTGGCCGATATCTTCACAAAACTATTGAAGAAATCTAAGTTTTCTCACTTCAGAACTATTTTAGGACTTGTTGATAGCAGTCAACTTCTATTTTAAATGCTTCTGCATGTTTTCAAAAACATCTTCTTCATGAAAAAACGAGCATGATCTCAAGGAGAAGCTCACGCTTCTCAAATCATGTTCTTGGAATTTTTGGAAAAACTGATCGGATCTTTCAAATAGTTTACATTTTATTCTAAAACTGGTCAGACACTCATACATTATGTGCATGAAAATCAAAAGGATATAAACTCAAGTATGTAGAACCGGACGGTTGTCTCCGGTTGAACTCGGATAAATCGCTTCACCGGAATATCTGTAAATAAATTCAAGCGGGTTAAGTGAGTCGGATAAGACAGATGGATTGTTCTTTAACACTGAATAGCTACCTGCTTTGAGTAAAAGCGGTATCTCTTCAGAACAGAACAATCTATCTCTATGAATCGGTCACCAAAAAAAAACAACCATTTATTTACATCTTCATTTCGGTGATTTCATTTTCCGATCAATAAGAGACAGTTGGACAATGTTTGTCATATGTACTTGAAAAAAAAATTATCTTGTAGAAAAAGAAAAGTCTAACCTCAAAAAACGTGAAGACCTATGTCTGTCATTGTTCATAGGAAAGACTAACACTCCTTGAAAATATAATCTACTTCTGATTTTTACTATTTTGGAAATGACTATAATTCATATCTAACTATACATAGGATGAAACGTAAGAAATCTCATCTTAAATCAAAATCTCTATCAAACATAAGAAAATCCTCAAGCAAAAATGTCTAGCCTCCTTGCAAACAAAATCCTTCTTGTTGAGTTTGAATCCATCTCGCATTCCGAAGATGCTAAGATCCAAGCTCTCTTTCGGTCCATTGAACGTTCCGATTTGAAACCATTTTTGGAAGATAGATATGTCATTGACTATGATGTAGTCAATGAATTTTTCAACACCGCCAGGGTCACTCGGGAAGATCTCATCCTTGCCGAAGTACACGGAAAATCTCTCATTTTCAGTGAGGTAGATTTCGTACTCAGTTGCGGACTACCTACTGAAGGTCTCACTTACTTTAACTTCTCACTGATGGTCATCAATGAGATGTGCCATCACTTTTCTGGATCAATGACTCCGATCAACACGTATAGAGCCAAGAGCTCTCTTCAAAGTGAATTTCAGATTTTAAGTGAAATTCTAAGTAAGAACATTTTTGGCAAATCAAACCCTCAATCTTATAAACAAAAACTCTCCGAGTTAATGGTCACCATAACCGAAGGCCTTGGTAAACTTGTCAAGGATTATCTTCAACAACTTGAAAGAGATGATCTCTTCAAACAAAAGAGGATTTGCTCCTCAACTTTGCGGTATGTTTTTCGACATTGATGTCTATCTCGGTCGGGGAGCCACCCTTTACCCTAATCAGCTACTAACAAAAGAGAGGATCCTCACATCTACCGAATAGAAAGAGCAAGAGCTAGAAGAACTCCTATGTTAGGATCTAGGTCGCGGCTGGAGGACCGGGGTTGGGCAGTTAGCGCGTCTCACTCAAAGGGTGGTGATTAATCAGGTTAGAGATTAACACCGGGGTTTCAATACTACACAAACTGTCACAAACCCTTGAACCAGGTTCAAGCACGGAAGTAGTTTGTTTCAGGTTGAAGCAGCACATTCACAAGATAGGCAAAACCGGTTTTGAATAGGACATGTTTGGAAATTGATGGGTTGGTTTTTGTAACTTGGTGATTCGGTTTAGATAGTGTAGAGTCGGTCAAAATGGTGTAGGTCGGTTAGTACAGCTCGGTTATAAAGTAAGTCAGGCGTAAAGTAAATAACAAGACAAGTTTTTATGGATGTTCGGAGATAAAACTCCTACGTCACCCCTTCCTCTCGAAACCGCGAGAAGGATATTCACTAAGGAATACAAATACAATCCGATCGAGACTTATTTCCTACTCGATAACACCCGTACAATTTACACCGAATTTGTAAATACACACTTCAACTTTAGCACTTAGGCCTTTTCTAGAGATAGAACACAATCTTATCACTTGTAAATTAATTGTTCACTGTGTCCCCCATTTACTCCTCTTCAGTTGCTCCTTTTATAGGTGAAATATGCCAACGGTCATATTTCATTTCCTTGAATTTGATTGGTTGAGCAGAGGTTCAGTGATTCAGACCTGGCGGTCAACCTTTCAGACTTGACAGTTCTTCCAGTATGTAGGACAAACCAGCTAGGTTTGTCTTTTACTCAATGTGGTAATTGTCGGTTAGACAGTTGTCTGTACTTGGAAGATTGCCTTTCTGATTTATCCTGAAGTGGAAAGATCTTGTAGGACGGTTTTCTGCAGTCTGCAGACTGTCCTCAAATTTGTATGAATATGGAAATGTTCAGTCTGTTCCTTTGGTATCATTCTCAACAGATACCCGAAGTGTCTTCTTATGCTGGTCGGTTATTTGTTTTAACCGAATGGCTTCCGGTTCTCAACCGGATGGCTTCCGGTTATTCCTTTGACTTCTTAATGACCGGCTGTCTAGTGTTTCCGGCTTTTAGTTTTGGCCGATCTTGCCTTCTTTGTGCAGTCAACTTCTATTTTAAATGCTTCTGCATGTTTTCAAAAACATCTTCTTCATGAAAAAACGAGCATGATCTCAAGGAGAAGCTCACGCTTCTCAAATCATGTTCTTGGAATTTTTGGAAAAACTGATCGGATCTTTCAAATAGTTTACATTTTATTCTAAAACTGGTCAGACACTCATACATTATGTGCATGAAAATCAAAAGGATATAAACTCAAGTATGTAGAACCGGACGGTTGTCTCCGGTTGAACTCGGATAAATCGCTTCACCGGAATATCTGTAAATAAATTCAAGCGGGTTAAGTGAGTCGGATAAGACAGATGGATTGTTCTTTAACACTGAATAGCTACCTGCTTTGAGTAAAAGCGGTATCTCTTCAGAACAGAACAATCTATCTCTATGAATCGGTCACCAAAAAACAACCATTTATTTACATCTTCATTTCGGTGATTTCATTTTCCGATCAATAAGAGACAGTTGGACAATGTTTGTCATATGTACTTGAAAAAAAAATTATCTTGTAGAAAAAGAAAAGTCTAACCTCAAAAAACGTGAAGACCTATGTCTGTCATTGTTCATAGGAAAGACTAACACTCCTTGAAAATATAATCTACTTCTGATTTTTACTATTTTGGAAATGACTATAATTCATATCTAACTATACATAGGATGAAACGTAAGAAATCTCATCTTAAATCAAAATCTCTATCAAACATAAGAAAATCCTCAAGCAAAAATGTCTAGCCTCCTTGCAAACAAAATCCTTCTTGTTGAGTTTGAATCCATCTCGCATTCCGAAGATGCTGAGATCCAAGCTCTCTTTCGGTCCATTGAACGTTCCGATTTGAGACCATTTTTGGAAGATAGATATGTCATTGACTATGATGTAGTCAATGAATTTTTCAACACCGCCAGGGTCACTCGGGAAGATCTCATCCTTGCCGAAGTACACGGAAAATCTCTCATTTTCAGTGAGGTAGATTTCGTACTCAGTTGCGGACTACCTACTGAAGGTCTCACTTACTTTAACTTCTCACTGATGGTCATCAATGAGATGTGCCATCACTTTTCTGGATCAATGACTCCGATCAACACGTATAGAGCCAAGAGCTCTCTTCAAAGTGAATTTTAGATTTTAAGTGAAATTCTAAGTAAGAACATTTTTGGCAAATCAAACCCTCAATCTTATAAACAAAAACTCTCCGAGTTAATGGTCACCATAACCGAAGGCCTTGGTAAACTTGTCAAGGATTATCTTCAACAACTTGAAAGAGATGATCTCTTCAAACAAAAGAGGATTTGCTCCTCAACTTTGCGGTATGTTTTTCGACATTGATGTCTATCTCGGTCGGGGAGCCACCCTTTACCCTAATCAGCTACTAACAAAAGAGAGGATCCTCACATCTACCGAATAGAAAGAGCAAGAGCTAGAAGAACTCCTATGTTAGGATCTAGGTCGCGGCTGGAGGACCGGGGTTGGGCCGGTTAGCGCGTCTCACTCAAAGGGTGGTGATTAATCAGGTTAGAGATTAACACCGGGGTTTCAATACTACACAAACTGTCACAAACCCTTGAACCAGGTTCAAGCACGGAAGTAGTTTGTTTCAGGTTGAAGCAGCACATTCACAAGATAGGCAAAACCGGTTTTGAATAGGACATGTTTGGAAATTGATGGGTTGGTTTTTGTAACTTGGTGATTCGGTTTAGATAGTGTAGAGTCGGTCAAAATGGTGTAGGTCGGTTAGTACAGCTCGGTTATAAAGTAAGTCAGGCGTAAAGTAAATAACAAGACAAGTTTTTATGGATGTTCGGAGATAAAACTCCTACGTCACCCCTTCCTCTCGAAACCGCGAGAAGGATATTCACTAAGGAATACAAATACAATCCGATCGAGACTTATTTCCTGCTCGATAACACCCGTACAATTTACACCGAATTTGTAAATACACACTTCAACTTTAGCACTTAGGCCTTTTCTAGAGATAGAACACAATCTTATCACTTGTAAATTAATTGTTCACTGTGTCCCCCATTTACTCCTCTTCAGTTGCTCCTTTTATAGGTGAAATATGCCAACGGTCATATTTCATTTCCTTGAATTTGATTGGTTGAGCAGAGGTTCAGTGATTCAGACCTGGCGGTCAACCTTTCAGACTTGACAGTTCTTCCAGTATGTAGGACAAACCAGCTAGGTTTGTCTTTTACTCAATGTGGTAACTGTCGGTTAGACAGTTGTCTGTACTTGGAAGATTGCCTTTCTGATTTATCCTGAAGTGGAAAGATCTTGTAGGACGGTTTTCTGCAGCCTGCAGACTGTCCTCAAATTTGTATGAATATGGAAATGTTCAGTCTGTTCCTTTGGTATCATTCTCAACAGATACCCGAAGTGTCTTCTTATGCTGGTCGGTTATTTGTTTTAACCGAATGGCTTCCGGTTCTCAACCGGATGGCTTCCGGTTATTCCTTTGACTTCTTAATGACCGGCTGTCTAGTGTTTCCGGCTTTTAGTTTTGGCCGATCTTGCCTTCTTTGTGCGGTCATGTTTCTGGTTAGTTTAGGTGTTTGACCGGTTGAGCTTCTTAACCGGTTCATTGGTTTGACCGGTCCGGTTCTTTGTCTGTTCCTGCGTAGGAGGTTTATTTGTGTTAAGTTCTATTAACCGTTCTAATTTTATCTAACAATTTCTCCCTTTTTGATTATTTTACTTAAAATTATCAAAATCATGTAAGATTGCAAATGTAGGCCGGTTTTGTAAGTTTTATTTGGCCGGATTTTTGGAAACTGACTTGGGAGGATTTTTCGAAAAATTTTGGAAAATTTTTAGAAAATTTTTGTCTCTTTTATCTTATCAATTTCTCCCTTTTTGATTATTTTATTTAAAATTATCAAAATCCAGTCGGAATGCAAATGTAGGCCGGTTTCCAAAAATAACTTTATAAATATAAAAGTGAAGATAACCGAAAAAGGCTAAAATATTATATAGAAAACCGAAATAAACATAGAAAAGAAAGCCCCTATTCCAATTCGGATGGCAGGAAGCCTGTCATCAGGTCATCTGTCGGTTGGTCCTCAGCCGGTTGAGCCGGTCTTGAAGAAGAGCCTCCTGCTCCCGTGTTGTCCTAGTGAGGAGAGAACGGTTGACCGACCGTGCTGACTGGAACCGCATTGACGACTCGCTGTCTTATAGGTCGCGGCTCGAGATCCTCCTCGAAGTCATCCTCGAAGTCATCCTCTTCAACAGCTGTTTCGGTGATTCTGTCCAGCATTTCGGTGACTTGAGCCTTCCTTGCAGAAACTTTCCTCTTTCGTTTTGTCGGAACCGAAGAGGAGGGAGCCGTCTTGGACTTCTTGTGAGCCTTGGCATATTCGTCGAGCCTTTGTTTTTCAGCGTTTAACCGCTCTGCATCCTTGGCCTCTTGAGCTGCTATGGTCTTTGTAAGTGCCGGATTTCTGGCCATTCATATCCGTAATCGTTTGTTGAAGTTTGCATCAGACAATCGCGGTGCTTCCTTTGTTTTCCGTGTTTCTTCGTCCAGCGCATCTTGAACTTCCTTAGTCGCTCGAGCGTTTGCCTCCTCAACCGCTGTATCAGCAGCCATCTTAGCCTTCATCAATTCATTCACCTGTTCGGTGACCTCCTTGAGGTCGGCTTCAAGTTTGGTATTTCGGTCCTCAAGGCTTGCATTCTTTTATTCTAGGCTTATGACTCTGTTGAGTGTTGAACTGGCTTCGGTGCTTGACTGCCCTAGGTCCTCATCGACCTTTGTAAACCGTTGCTCGGTTTTTCCTTTAAACCGTTCCAAGTCATCTACCAGCTTTGAGGTCTTATCTTTCAAGTCTACGGTTCGTTTAAGATGATCGTTGTACAGAATAGTGTCGTCCCGGTAGTTGACTTCGATCTCTGTGATCCGGGCATCTGCCTTTACAAGATCATCCCTCGTTGTTTCGGCTAACTTGATTGTTTGAAGCGCGGCTTTCTTGATTTTTTTCTTCCACGGTCGAACCTTTATGTTGGCAAACTCTTGAATGAGAGACTTGACCCTTTCTTCTGTGACGACCCGTTCTGAATCCCTAGGTTGATCGGTTTCAAATGGTCTGGTGAAAGGAGTCTCTGTCCATTCGTTGCTTTCGTTGATGACCGGATCCGCTAGAGGAGATGTATCACCTGGATTCTGACCGTCACCGGTCTCAAGATTTGGAGAGTGCGTTGTATTTCGTTGTTCCCGCACCGCTTCAAGCCGTGCCACTTCGTCAATGAATTCTCCTTTCTTGACCGCGAGGATATTCAACACCAATAGTTGTAATGGAGCCTTCGGTGTTCCTGGAATATACCTTTTTGTAAGCTTTTGCATATGTTCGGTTAATTTCTGTAACCGAGCACGCGGTTCCACTATTGCGTGTCGGTCCAAGGCTTCGCTGGGATCCGTAGAGTTTGTGAGTCTGATAACGTCTTCCTCTATCTCTAAAATTCTTTCAAATCTTTGTCCGGTGGTTAGGTTCGGTAGCACATGTTTGAAAAATTTGTTGCACCGGATCAGGAACCACTCACTGTATGCTTGGGATGCCGCATGAGCTTGCAGATCGATTTCCTCCAAGATTTTGCGTACTATGTTCTCGGCCACCTTCTGGAGTTTGTTTGTATTGTGAACGTCTTCTTCCCAGGGCCGGCTGCACCGGTGTCGGTATTTTCAATACTTGTGGCATATTGTTCTTCTTCCGATGGTCCCTTTTCTTTATCGGATAGATTGTCATCGGTTTTCTGCGAGTCGGTTCGGTCAGACGTGGAGGCCGAGTCTTCCTCATCTTGCGTTTCCGAGGGCGGTTCCGTGAATTCTACCGGCTGTTTGTCTTTCTTGCTTCCGTATTTGCCCTTTGCCGGTGCCAGTTTCTTAGAGGTAGACTTCTTCCTTCGGCCACCTGTAGAACCGGGGGTCGGCTTCCTCTTCTCCAGGAATTGGCGGGATCTGATTATTTTGCTCGACGAGAGAAGAACACCAGGACCGGTGGTTATGTTGTTGTGGAGCATGATCTTCCCAAGTGGGATGGCGTATCCCCATGACCGGGTGGAATCTGGTTTCACCATGTCTTTTAGATTGTGGAAAATCTCTTTTGCCCAGTTGACATTTATGCCGTTCAGTAATCCGGTAAGCATCTCGATTTTTGCCTTAGTGAGGTTGTCGAAATTTCCACCTCTCACTTGAACCGACTTGGTGAAGATGTCACAAAGCGGTATGTATTCCGGTCGCAGTGATGACTTCTTACCGGATACTTCTACAGGAGCCGCGGTTGCCGAGAGAATCTGGCAAGCCGCCTCGAATGTTTTTCGGTCTAGTTCCATTGAAGCATTGCGTCCATCTGTTAGAAGACGTAGGATTTCCGCAACCGACTCTTCGGTTATGTCGAATTGCTTGCCGCCAACAGTTGCTGTTATTGTGTTGCCAGAGAGAGATGCGGTGTTGAAGAATTCTTCAACCACTTCCTTGTAAAGAACAAAAGGACCGCCTAGAAAGTATTCGAGTCCGGCCTCGGAAATCCGAGATAGAACTTCCTTTGCCGGAGCCGAACCGTTTTGTCTGATTTCCTCAAAGTCCACCTGGATGATATATTTGAACAATGCCGAATCACGACACATTGTTGATGATTGAGAGAGTTTGAGAGAACAAGTGAATAACCGCTGTGAGAAAGTTTGAGAGCTAGAGAGAGAAAGCTGTTTCGCGTAAGAGTAAAATGAAATGGCAAAGAGTCCCTTTTATAGGCGCGGTTTGG
Source organism: Impatiens glandulifera (assembly GCF_907164915.1). NCBI lineage: Eukaryota > Viridiplantae > Streptophyta > Magnoliopsida > Ericales > Balsaminaceae > Impatiens > Impatiens glandulifera. The sequence continues at coordinate 27,218,908 of NC_061867.1, forward strand.
AAGCTCAACCGTCGCAAACCGTCCCATCACCTTTGGGCAGGAATTTTCCCTCCAAGTGATTTTGGCGGCAAACTACGACGGCAATTAAAAGGGCGGAAAACTATGGGCGCCAAATCAGAGGCGGGAAATTTGAGCGGGAGCTCTTTGGGCGTGAAATTTTCCTCCAAAAATTTCGAGTGGACTTTGTTTTAACTTTTGAACAATCGGTGCTTTTGAGAATCGTTTATTGAACTAATGTTATTTATTAACCGCGAAGATGCGGTTTATGAATTTGACTGGACGAAGTTATTTGATAGTATTAACCGGTTACTTAGATGGATATTCTGATTGTTACTTTGACTAGGTTATTTAGACTGAAATAGAATTTCATTGAATAATGGTACAAGATAGAAACCGATATATGGATCGGTTTGAAAATAGAAAAGGGGAGGAATACAAGAAAGGTAAAAATACAGCCTATGCAATAACCATCCTAGAGAACTTATCCTCCACCTCATCCACAGCAAGAATGTTTGAGAAAGGTGTCGACGTAGCCGGTCCAAATTCTGGACGATACTTGAGTATGAGTCGACTGATGTGAGGAGCGTATCCGAGACCTCTTTTGGTCAACACCATAGTTTTCAGGTTGTTTAATATGACCGATGACCAGTTTATGGGAGCATACCTCATGATATAGGTCATCATGTTGTACACCTTCTTGGAGTACCGCTGGTTGGGGGATTGGCAGATTAAGGATCGATTGACAATTTCAAGAAGAAGCTGGATGTGGAAGCGAAGACAGGTCTTTGTTCCGTTGTTCTCCACCGGCATCCCGGTTTCAAAGAACAACCAAGCATAAGATACCGGGGCGGGAAGTCTGAAAATCCTTCGCTGGGCAGGTTGAACATTTGAGCAAATTCGGCTTCATCCAGCCAGAATATGTGATCTCTCACCGTGGAAACAATGTAGTTTCCTCTTATGCATGCACTCCTGAAGAAAGTCTTAACATCCTCAAGGAGTATAGGGCCAGATTCTTCGATAAAGTTGCGAAGACCGGTGTTAATGAGCGATTCAAACAGCATCTCCTTTGTTTCTTGATCATCGATCTCCAAGCATGATTCAAAATCAATGCTTAGGAAGTTTGGTAGAGTTCGGCTTGGCATGATTCAAACTTTGCTAAGAGAGAGAGAATGAATTCAAGAGATTTTTGATTTGAGATGTGTTAAGTTGATTAGGGAATGGCCCTTTATATAGATCCGGTATTGGAGGGAAAAACATCAACATTGAATGTCAGTTTTGTCTTATTGGAGAAGGGAATATTTATGTTTCCAAAGTGTGTTGGGAAGAGGTTACTTTTAACCGATTACGGAGCTCGAGGTACGAATTTAGTTGAAAAGTAACCTCATTAATTAAATGTTACTTTTCATTAATGACTGATGCAACAACACTATGAAAAGTAACCGAATGAAACCGAAGAAAATCTAGACTAAACCGAAGATAACATAGATGAAGCTGAAATGATCATAAAGGAGTTGAACAGAGATACAACCGGTGCGTGCAGAAAAATGACCAGTTGTAGACAGATGTGACTTAATATCCGCTGGAGGTGACGGCACCGTTAGAGTTGTTGCGGCGGTTCCTCCTCTTCCAAGCCTTCTGAAACCGCTCAAAGAAAGAGTCAGTGACTTCCTTGGTAAGTACTTGAGCTTGGTTCAGACCTTCGCCCGAAAAGGTCAGAACTCCAAGCTCCAGAAGTAGACAACTCAGTTGGGGAACGAGGCCGACTGTTCGAACGACAATCATCCAGATTAGGACGTCGAACATTACCCTTGACCAATTAACCGGTGTTCCGGTGGTTATAGCAGCCATCATGTTAAAGGTTGCGGTATAGTAGGTGTTCGTCACATCTCTCCCTATGATGCTTCGACCGATTACATCATTGAGGAGCTGATATTCAGCTCTCAATAGAGACTTTGTACCATGTTCATCAACGGGTTGACTTGACCGCGAAAAGGTTAAGGAGATCTCGGCTTTTAGGTCAGCCGGTACATTGAGATCGGTCAGCCCTTGCTTTGGTAGGCTGAAACATCTCGCAAAGTCATATTCAGTGAAGTCAAACACTATGCCTCCCACTTTTGATTGGATATGGGTGTCAAAATGAGGAGTTCCTCTGAAAACCCTGGCATTGTAAAGAAATTCCAGGACAGATTCGGAATAGATGACATGCTTGTCATCTAGAAAGTACTGAAGGCCGGTGTCTTCAAGTGATTTGATCATCTTGAATACATCATAGTGTTCAGTGCTCAGAGCAGATTTGAAATCTACTTGAAGAATGTTTGGAAACTCAGACATTTTTGTCTTAGTGAGAGAATGAGTTATAACTTGTAATTGTTTTGTTTAAGGTTTGTTCAACTTATATACTAGTGGAGGGATGATCTAATTATCCAGTGTATCACAGTTGATAATGTCTATTAACCATAGGATAAAGAGTTTTGCACAAAATAAGCATGTCTACAGCCTGGAATGTTGGTCATAGACCTGGATCATGAAAGATATCAAATCTTCACGTCTTTTTAGGTGCGACTATTTTACTTTGAAAAGGTAATATTTCGGGACAGATAAGTTTAAACACATATAATTATTCCACTTTTGTTTGGAAGCCATATAATCCGAAGTAGGCTATTTTCGAACCATTCAGTTATCAGTTCTTCGTCCCGATGCGGTTATTTGGTGTATGCACTTAATAACCGGTCGGTTTACTCTGACTGATGGACCAGGCGGTTCTTCCATAGATACCTTCGAAGATTTGAAATCCGACAATTTAGGAGGAACTACCGGTTTGTCTGTCCGAACCGATTTCCCTTTTAAGCATCCTTAGGGATGATCTGACTAATGTCGGTTAAACCGAGTGTGAGTCTGAATTGAGAGAACTTAGCTTCCTGTAGAGGCTTGCTGAAGATATCGGCTACTTGTTGATCTGTCGGTACGTATTCCAGCCGGATATGATTCAGCATGACATGTTCCCAAATGAAGTGGTGCCTTATGTTAATGTGCTTGGTTCTGGAGTGTAGAACTGGATTGTAAGTGATTTCTATGGCACTTGTGTTATCACAGAAGATTGGAGACTCTTCGGCTGTGACACCGAAATCCTTCAGTTGTTGTTCGATCCAAAGGAGCTGTGAACAACAGCTTCCGGCCGCCAGATATTCAGCTTTTGCGGTTGATGTGGCCACCGATGTCTGTTTCTTGCTATGCCATGAAACAAGCCGGTTACCTTAGAATTGGCATGTTCCGCTGGTGCTTTTTCTATCAACCTTGCAACCTGCATAGTCTGCATCTGAATAACTCGTTAGGTTAAACGATGAGTCCTTTGGATACCACAAACCGACGTCAGGTGTTCCCTTTAAGTATTTCAATATTCTCTTTGCGGCTGTGTAGTGGGATTATTTTGGATTGGCTTGGAATCTTCCACACACACCGACTGCAAATAGGATATCCGGTCTACTTGATGTTAGGTATAGAAGAGAGCCGATTATGCCCCGGTAAGCGGTCAGGTCTACTGATTGACCCTCATCATCTTTGTCCAATTTGAGCGATGAGCTCATTGGAGTAGCCGCTGAGGAGCATGTGTCCATCCCAAATTTCATTAACAGTTCTTTAGTGTACTTGGGTTGACTGATGAAAGTTCCTTCTTCGAGTTGTTTAACCTAAAGACCTGGGAAGAAACTTAATTCTCCCATCATACTCATTTCAAACTTGTTAGTCATCAGGGTTGAGAATTTATCACATAACTTAGGATCGGTTGAACCGAAGATGATATCATCTACATAAATTTGAACAAGTAGGATATGTTCCTTTTTCTCAAACTTAAATAATGTTTTATCCACCGAACTGATGGTGAAGTCATGTTTTAACAAAAATGTGGTTAGTGTGTCATACCAGGCTCTAGGAGCTTGCTTTAGACCGTATAAAGCTTTGTTTAATCGGTATACATGGTTGGGTAGTTCTGCATTTTTGAAACCGGGTGGTTGTTCAACATATACCTCTTCACGTAGGTCACCATTCAAAAATGCACTTTCCCATCTTGTTCCTATGACCGGTTGATCTTTCGGTCTAGGGACTATGTACCAGACTTTATTACTCTCAAACTGGTTTAGCTCTTCTTGCATTCCCAAGATCCAATCCGGATCTGACAATGCTTCTTCCACTCTTTTCGGCTCAATCTGGGATGTAGAGGCGGAATTAAAGTATTCCTCCAGAATTTGATGCCTAGTTCGAACAGGTTCTGAAGGGTCATCTATAATCTGCTCAGGAGGATTTTTAGTGTTCCTTTTGAAATTCGGTTCAGGGGTGTCTACCAAATTACCGTTTACTTGATCAAGGCTAGACGTATCGGTAGGCTGAACAGGATTGTCAGACCAACCGATTTCCTCGGTTTGAACCGAAGTGTCAGCTTCCTATCGTGGGACAGCTTGATCCGGCTGGGTTTCATCATTACCCATTTGGTCATGGACAAACTGCCTGAAAACCGGAATCTCATCTTCACTGTCAGAATGGATATTGTTATATTCTAGTCTGTTGTGTAGATCAAAGCATGATGCAATATTACTTTCAACCGATTCATCGAAAATAACATGAAGTGATTCCTCCACGGTTAAGGTTCTATTGTTATACACTCTATATGCTTTACTTATTGCTGAGTAACCTAACATGATCCCAGTATCGGTTTTTGCATCAAAAACAGATAGATAGGTTTTACCATTTATATGAATGTTGCATTTACACCCGAAAATCTTAAGATACTTGAGATTGGGAACTCTATCAAAATATACCACATACGGTGTTTTGTTGTGAAATTTGTTAATTAAAGACCGATTTTGTGTGTAACATGTAGTATTGATAGCTTCAGCCCAGAATTTTTGAGCAATACCCGAATCGGCTATCATGGACCGTGTGGCTTCCTTGAGAGTTCGGTTTCTTCTCTCGGCCAGGCCGTTCTGTTGAGGAGTCCGAGCACTAGACAACTCGTGTCTAATACCGGATTCATCAAGAAATGCGGTTAAAGTACTATTTGTAAATTCGGTGCCTCTATCACTTATAATGCTATTAATGCGTGTTGATTTTTCATTTTGCAAATGTTTAAGCAGTGTGATCAAATTTGATGCGGTTTCACGTTTGGATGGTAGAAATATTACCCATGTAAATCTAGAGTAATCATCAACAACTATCATAGTGTAAAGCATACCTCCTAGGCTGATGACCTGAATCGGTCCAAATAAATCCATGTGAAGGAGATCTAAGCATCGGTTAGATTGAATGTGTCCTTTACTCTTAAAGGTTGACCTAGTTTGTTTACCCATTTGACATGCTGAACAGACCTTATCCTTATTAAATACTTTGTCAGGAATTTCGTCGACTAACTTTTTACCGCGTATATAGTTTAAGGTTTTCATGTTTAGATGGTTTAGTCTTTTATGCCATAGCCAGGTTTGATTAGTTTTGGCTATCATGCAAACAGGATATTCTACTTTAGTTTTCCAGTCTACCTTGTAGATATTTCCTAGTCTATTTCCGGTTAGTAGTATGGTACCTTGAGAGTTCTTAACTAAGCATGAATGTTTAAGAAATTCTACAGTGTAACCAGCATCACACATTTGACTAATGCTTAGTAGGTTAAAACGTAGGTTTTCAACTAAGAGTACATTATCAATTGTTAGGTTACCATGGACAATCTTACCCTTGCCCACAGTTCTACCTTTTGAGTTGTCACCAAAAGTGATTAGTGCACCGGTTTCTATTCTGATGTCGGTTAGAAGGTTGTTGTTCCCGGTCATATGCCTGGAGCAATCACTATCCAAGTACCATTTAGAGTTTCTTAACCGTTTCTTTAAATCCTGCAAAATGTACATATTTACAACTATTTGGTACCCACATTTACTTGGGTCCACAGACGATTAGTCCCTTGGGTATCCAGACCTTGACAGACTTATAAGGGGAAGGTCGTCCTTTGTGAACCTTACTTTGACTACGGGTTTTTGGTTTTTGGATCTATTATTTTTGTACCCTAAACCAAATATGCAAAAAGGATGTATGTTATAACTACACATTTTCTTTACCATGTCACTAGATCTTTTATATGCGGCCATTTTATACTAGAGTCAGGCATTTTCCTCCTCGGTTAGTTCTCGAACTGGCTCATTAGGCTGTTCGGTCTTAAGTGATGGTTCAGGTGCTAGCTTGGTTTCTAAGGTAGGTGTTTCATCAGTTTCTATGGTATCTGGTTCGGTCAAGATGGGTACTATAAGGTCGGCTCTAAAGTTGGGTTATTTAGGTAATAGGGCTAGTAGGTTCTTATACTCTGCTAACATATCATTTAATGCATTATATAACTCATCTTTAGTAAATTCATCACAAGGAGAGTCAAATACCTGTTCCTCATTTGCCATGAGGCATGTGAGTTCATCATCACTATCACTGTGAGCCCATAGACTTCCTCCATCATCGGCTATCAGTGCTTTCTAAACCTCACTTCCTTCACCGGTTTGTTGATAGTTATTTCGGTTATTTTGATTGTCCGGTTTCCGGTCATCCCTCCTCGGTTTTCTGCATTCCCACTTGAAATGTCCCAAACAGTTACAGTTATAACATCTTACATTGGATTTATCACCATAGTTGTAGTTTGTCGGTTGGCTCCTTTTCATGAACCTCCCAAATTTATGTGCAAGCATTGCCATGGCATCTTTAGTGAACTGTTCGGCGGTTCTGATCGGTGCAGGTGCAACAGGTTATGTGGATGTGATCAATGCTCTAGTTGAGGTTGAGGCCGAAACCTCTTCTTCATTCCTAGATCTCATTTCAAACTCATATGCCTTAAGATCTTCGAATACATCATGTAGTTTCATCTTGCTTAGGCAGTTTGATTCCCTCATCACCATTGTCTTTATGTCCCACGCACTTGGAAGAGATCTTAATGCTTTCATGATGACCTCCTTGTTATCATACCTCTTGCCAAGAGTCGCTAGCTCATCTAACACACCTGTGAACCGGTCACTTTATTCTCTCATTGTTTCTCCCGGTTTCATCTTGATGCTTTCAAACTTCTGAGTAGCTACCATTACCTTATTTTCCTTGGTTCTTTCATTTCCCTCATGAATCTGTATAACCGTTTCACACGTTTCCTTTGCAATTTTGCAGTCTCTGATCTTGCAGTACGTGTTTCTGTCCACACCGTTGGAGATCCGGTTTCTGGCATGGTTATCCAGGTTATTTCTTCTCCTGTCTTCAGCTGTCCAATCCTTCCTGTCTTTGTCAATGATTATCGTCCTTCGGCTATTATGAACTGCATCTCATTATCCATGGTGATTAAGTGTAGGTGCATGCGTGCCTTCCAGTTGGCAAAGTCATCACCTTCTAGCATTGGGGGCCTATCGAAAGACATGCTTGCTTGAGTATTGATAATAACTGCTCTGATACCAATTGTTAGGATCTAGGTCGCGGCTGGAGGACCCGGGTTGGGCCGGTTAGCGCGTCTCACTCAAAGGGTGGTGATTAATCCGGATAGAGATTAACACCGGTGTTTCAATACTACACAAACTGTCACAAACCCTTGAACCAGGTTCAAGCGCGGAAGTGGTTTGTTTCAGGTTGAAGCAGCACACTCACAAGATAGGCAGAATCGGTTTTGAATAGGACAGGTTTGGAAATTGATGGGTCGGTTTTTGTAACTTGGTGATTCGGTTTAGATAGTGTAGAGTCGGTCAAAATGGTGTAGGTCGGTTAGTATTGCTCGGTTATAAAGTAAGTTAGGCGGAAAGTAAATAACAAGACAAGTTTTTATGGATGTTCGGAGATAAAACTCCTACGTCACCCCTTCCACTCGAAACCACGAGAAGGATATTCACTAAGGAATACAAATATAATCCGATCGAGACTTATTTCCTGAAGTGGAAAGATCTTGTAGGACGGTTTTCTGCAACTTGCAGACTGTCCTCAGACTTTTATGAATATGGAAATGTTCAGTCTGTTCCTTTGGTATCATTCTCAACAGATACCCGAAGTGTCTTCTTATGCTGGTCGGTTATTTGTTTTAACCGAATGGCTTCCGGTTCTCAACCGGATGGCTTCCGGTTATTCCTTTGACTTCTTAATGACCGGCTGTCTGGTGTTTCCGGCTTTTAGTTTTGGCCGATCTTGCCTTCTTTGTGCGGTCATGTTTCTGGTCAGTTTAGGTGATTGACCGGTTGAGCTTCTTAACCGGTTCATTGGTTTGACCGGTCCGGTTCTTTGTCTGTTCCTGCATAGGAGGTTTATTTGTGTTAAGTTCTATTAACCGGTCTAATTTTATCTAACATCCTACTATAGGACCATCTCATTATTAGTTCTAGGATTTATACAATTTCCTTGAATCTTTGTATTTCAAAATCTTACTAATTGTTTTGTTGTTCTATCGGTTATGTTATGTATCGGCTTTGATGAAATCAGTTAAATTTCGGTTTAATGAAAATTTGGTCAAATGATTAACTTCAAATCGTATTTTCTAACCGGGCACACTCTCGGGGAGAAGCTACCGCTTCTCTTACAAATTATCGATTATTTTCAAAATCGGTCAGTTTTCAAAATTGTTGACTATTTTCAAAATATTTCCGAGCATGTGTCTTGAAATTTGACCAGTTACTTTGTGTCTTTCTAATATATTCTTCTGAAAAGGTAACTCCTTCTTAAACATTAAAAGTAACCTTTATGACAACACTTATCATAACGGACATATTTTGTATTTATTGATAATACTAAATGCTTTTGAAACTGATTCCCTATTTAAAGAGCAACTCATTTTATTCCAAACCACAACATTCCTACTTTTGAGTATCTCACTAAAACTCAACATTCCGATCTACTTCAAAACCTTATCATGCCTCGATCATCTCGTGTCATCGATTTCGACTCAGTGTTATCATCTAAAGATAAAGAAACAAAAGAGATTGTATTTGAATCTCTTATTGATACCAGTTTGAAAAAATTCCTGGAAGTTCCTGATTCTCTTCTGGAAAGAGATGTCACCGACTTCATCAATCATATCGTTGTCATAGAAAATGATTTAAATCTCTTAACAAAATGATTTAATCATTTCACACATAAAAGGAGACTTCTATCTCCAACTCTCTGAAGAAACATTTTCCAGTTTCTTTCATCTTCCAACTGAAAGTTTTACGGAGATTCCTCCTCCTTCCCCTCAAGTAACTGAGGAATTTTAATATTTCTTTTCCAACACCTTTAATCCTATCAACAACCGTGGATTCAAATCCAACCTCGCTCTCCACATTCAAATTCTTGATGACATCTTTCAAAAATATATTCTGTGTAAGACATCCAACTAGTTCTACACTCAGAAAATCTATGAATTGCAGAAGAAATATTCCCATCAACTAGGCCTCGATTATCTTCAACAATTTGAAGATAATGGTCCATCCTTGTCGAAAAAGGATCGTCTACATACCTCAACTAAGCTGATTTCTTAGAAGTATCAATCCAAATCTTGGACCTGGATCTTTAGTGAATCTGGCCAACATTCTGACCGATGAATCGGTGGAAAGTTGGATTCCGAGAATAGAATCTAGGCCTTAATGATTTTCTTTTAATTATGTACTTGTGTTGTTTTCATGAACAGCCGTTCATTTTGATGTGCGACCGGTTATTGTACTTGATCGAATCATGTTTCCATTTTTAAATGAAATCGCTTATCTTAATTGTTTATGCATTTGGTTTGTTTAACAAATGTTACGAATATTTTACCGCACAAAACTTACCGCTTATTTGTTTGGAGGGAAAATTTATCACTAATTTTACCGCACTTTTATTAACGCTAAAGTTTTACCGCCAAAAGTTACTGCCGTAACTTTTTGGAGGGAAATTTGGCGCCTTTTTCTGAAAGGATGTGACGGTTCGGTGACCTAACCGCCACACCTATATATAAATGCATCTTGCATATTATTTCATTCATATCTACTCGAAATTTATTTGCTCTTGCATATTCTCTCTCTATCAATATCTCTTAACGTTTTCCAGATTTCAATATGGGACGTGACAGTGCACTGTTTGTTCATATCATTTAGGTTGATTTTGAAGAAATCAAGACCAATGGCACGGCTGATGTTCAATGGATGATGGTATCTGTCAGAATTCAGGGCTAAAATTCTTCCTTAAAGGTCCATTGGTCATGTATCAGGATGAGATTAAGAATTTCTTTGAAAACGCCACACTCCAGAAGAAGGTTATTTATACGCTGGTGGGAAGCAAGAATTTTCAGATATCATAGGAGATCTTTGTCAAATCTCTTCGTCTTTCGAATGAGGGGCGTGATTTTTCGGCCGAATTGTCGTCCGAAAAGGCTCTTGAGATTCAAAAGACGATCTCCAACACTGATGAACTAGTGGAGTTCACCGATAAGAAAAGTTCTCTGAAATTTGAATATCGACTGCTATACGATATTATTTCTAAATCACTTCAGGAAAGAGGAGGTAATTTTGACAACCTCACTAGGGAAAATTTTGAAATGATGGTCGGGATCCTTCTCGGTGATAAAATAAACTGGGGAACAATTTTGTTTGAAGTCTTACGTGAGATGATAGATTCTAAGAATGATCGATCTGTGGGCTATGCGATGCAGATCGGCAAGATCCTGCTCCATCTTGAAATTCCAACCGATCTAGGTATTGTTCTTCCCAAATCTAAAATCTAAAATTCGGTCATTATTGGAAAGAGTCTGGTTAGAGTCGGGAAGGCTAAAGCAACAAAAGTAAAGGAACCTAAAGAAAATACATTGAAGGCTAAGGAGCCAAAGGTCAAGGAAATTAAGGAAGCGATTAAGAAGGGTAAGAAGCTAGTGTCTGAGAAAACGGCTAGCGAGTCAACCGATAGCGAGAAAACCGAAAATGCCAATCCGACTGAAACGGTCAACCATGAAGCCACTCCTATTCCCAATCCGGTCAATAATCAGATTCATGCAGAACCTGTTCAAAATCCGGTTATTCTTCAGACTCATGCAGAGTCTACGGCCAACATGACCGGCCAATCTAAATCTAAGGAAGTCTCCATTTTTAAGGTAAATACTCTTACTTTTGCTACTATTATTGTTCCTAGGGATTTTACTGCACAACCTGTTGGGCCTGTGGCTTTAGAGCCTTAACAAAGAACTTCCGATATTATTATTGATGTTGTGAATGATGTCAATCGGTTTGCTGAAATCGACGTGACAAGTAAATTTGTTGAGACCGGTCAGACTACTGAACCTGACCGGGCAGGTGTTGCTGATAAGGCCGATAAGTCGGTCGAAAATAATGAAGAAGAAATTTTGGCTGAACAGCCACCAGTGCATGAAAGTGATCATACTAGGAGAGGATCAACTAGTCCGGTCAATGAGGAAATACCAACCGGAACCGAACAAAATCCAATTCTTGAGGAAGCGTCTGATAATGCAAATCTGGATGTTGAAATTACAGATTCCAATATGGCCGATAATGAGGACAATAAAATTGTAGACAAGGTCTTCGAAATAATTGAAGAGAATGCGTATAGACTAGCCGACTCTTATTATGAATGGGCGAAACTAAGGACAGAAGTCAATTTTAAGGACATGCTCCCAGAATGTCCTGAAGCAGACAAGTGGTCGACAATGATATCTTTGGAAGAAACGGTACTTCATCTCGCAAACACATCCTCCATAGCAATAGCCATGACATGACCGAAGCTGGTAGAGGAAAACGCCATGTTGGAGATATTGACTGCGTCCATTGCCAAAACACAACAGAGATATCTTGTTATAGGAGATGAAACCGGAGTGGACAAAATTGTGATGGAAAATTTGAGAACAGTTAAAGAAGATCGTCTAGCCAAAATCTCAAGGTATGAAAAGAATGGAAAAGCTGCAATGCTTACTCCTCCTTCAGGTAAAGAAAGAGAGGCTGACCGGAATGAACAGTAATTTGAAAAGTCCAACTTTAAGCTCGGTCAATCTTCCAGATCAGCAGGAGCTGAATCTGAAGAAAGTCAATCGGAGCCTCCTCTTGCGTCTCCAAAAAATAAAGAGAAACGAGATGGGGTAACAACTTCACCATCCATCGACTCACCAGTAAAACTCCACCGGTCAGATCTTCTCCGGGTAAGTCTTCTGACCGAAGCAAATCTAAAAATGATTCTCCGAAACTGGCTGAAACTGAAGTGTCGTTTCCGGTTCATACTCAACCCCTGATGCAGAATTTATCGGTTGCTCTACTATCGGATGAGATGAAGGTTCTCATTAAGTAAACGGTTAAATACTCCATGGCCTAAAATTACGAGTGGAAGGCCTCTATGGAAGCTAGCGCCTCATCCACCGACTCTAAAATTGAACATGTGGAAAAGGTAGCATTTAAACTCTTGAAACGGTGCAAGCCTTGTAGGTCCAGATACATAATTTGGTAAGAATCAAAGAGGCTACCAACGAAGAACAAATAAGAAGAGACGGTTCGTCGGATTCAAGCTGAGGAAGATGAAAGGGACCGACTTGCAAAAGAGGCTGAACTTCATGATAAAGCGTACGCCGAACAACTCCAAGCCCTTGAAAATGACATACGGCTATATGAGAAAATGCCGATGCGACTCGAAATATTCAACAGGGTTTCATTCTTCAAGCGGAAAATTAAAATAGAAAGACAACTTCTCTTCCTATTGCCAAAAAGACAAGGGCTCAAACGAACAAGCAAAAAAGGGATCAAGTAGCAGCGATAATGGCTCGTGCCAAACAACAAATGTTCAACCTGTTACTAATCCTACCGTGGGCTCCGAAAATCCGATTCCTGACGAAGAAGAAGTAGATGTTCAACCTTTGAATCCAAGAAAAAGCAAGTTTGTAGTTCAACCGATCCTCGCAGAACCACTTCAATATGTTCCCTCTAGCGTTCGGTCACACCAAGGAATTCATGCAGACTCGGTTGATAATTTTGTTCGGAGTCAAAGAACTTCGGCCTTCATTATTCCTATCACACCGATCAGACCCTAACGGTCGAGTGCAGTATCAAGTCAACTAAGAAGCGGTTCCCGAAGAAATGCTGATCCAACTGCACCGAAAATGAAATCTTAAATCGCTACTTCACCGATCCAAATGAAGGAGGCCACTAAAACATAAACTTTATGCTCTTATATATATATTATGACTTATGAATATTTTTGAGAAGTTATAAAATATTTATGTTATTCGGTTCAAGTTTCAAATTACAGGGTTTTGATCAAAAAGGGAGAAATATTATTAAACAAAATTTTGTCAAACAAAATTTACTTTTAAAACTCTATCTTTAAATTAAACTGTTTTCTAACCGGCCAAGTACAAATAAGTTCATTAAATTGGCCAACGATTGCAGAGTTTTGAATATTTAACTTAAATAATTAAAAAGGGAGAAATTTTTAGATAAATTAGATAGTTAATTAATAATTAATTAACTATCTAAAGAACTTAATCAAATTCAACTTTATGTGCAGGTATAAAGGAGTTGTCACATATTTGGCCGGTCAAACCTATATCTCTAAATCAGCACAACCCGTAATCAACTTAACTGATTTATCTAATCAGAATACCGATCCGGCTTAAACTTCAGAATCGGTGAACATATTATCAAAAGTCGATTTTCATCTCCTCAACGATAGGATAAATCAACCGGTTCTCTAGCAACACACCGACATGTGTCCGGTTGATTCAATTTGCGGATAATCATAAGCCAACGTATAAATCTAAATCAAGACAAGATCAAAGATATGGAAATATTGGAAGTTGATATTTCGGTGAAAACGGATATTCTTTGGGAATGTACAGAGGAAGATCTTCAAAGGATCAGAATGTGTCATTTCCCCTCTACTACTAGTCTGCAGGCAACAGCTAATTGTCAAATGAACAGTTACATGGGTTGGTATAAATCTCAAAAGCAGTTTTCAAGGAGCAGGTAATTGACAAGCGTACAACCGTCAAGAGTACAAATGTCAAGTGAATAGTTACCTAGTTTGAGTCGGTGCTGCTTTATGCCTTGGGAAGCTATTATACCGTCTGGTCAAATAGAATTAGACTCACGTCTAATTACAATAACCATTAGACTGCACGTCTAACTCCACTGAGTTAGACTGCACGTCTAATTCCGGTTCTACCTCAGACTTGTCTGAAGGAGTTAGACGCACGTCTAACTTTCATTAATTATACTACACGTCTAATTATCCAATAACCATTAGACTATACGACTAACTCCACTGAGTTAGACTACACGTCTAATTCCGGTTGTACCTCAGACTTGTCTGAAGGAGTTAGACGCACGTCTAACTTTCATTAATTAGACTACACGTCTAATTATCCAATAACCATTAGACTGCACGTCTAACTCCACTGAGTTAGACTACACGTCTAATTCCTGTTCTACCTCAGACTTGTCTGAAGTAGTTAGACGCACGTCTAACTTTCATTAATTAGACTACACGTCTAATTACAAGTCTATTAGACTACACGTCTAACTCCGATGAGTTAGACTACACGTCTAATTCTGAATACATTAGACTTACATCTAATTCCGTGTATCTATTAGACCATCCGTCTAATTACACGTCCATTAGACTACACGTCTAACTCCGATGAGTTAGAGTGTACGTCTAATTCTATATATTCATTAGACTACACATATAACTCCGATGAGTTAGACTATACGTCTAATTTTATGCATTCATTAGACTACACGTCTAACTCCGATGAGTTAGACTGTATGTCTAATTTTATGCATTCATTAGACTACACGTCTAACTCCGATGAGTTAGACTGTACGTCTAATTCTATGCATTCATTAGACTACACGTCTAACTCCGATGAGTTAGACCGTACGTCTAATTCTATGCATCTAATGCCAAAATCGGTCTAATGACCCTCATTAGAGCCAAGTCTTATGAAATATTGTTTCAATATACCTGCATATAACTCACAACTCATTTCATCATCAAAATCTCAGTGGTTAAATTATTTCAACACACATTCAAAATAATTTGACCCAACAATTTCCCCTTTTTTGATGAAGAAATTGCAAACCTGCATACATATACCAAAATATGCATTCATCATATAAATAAACAAAACCCTTGTTCACTTACATCACACATCCAAAACTAGTATTCAAAGAACCAAAAAAATTGTTTGAAAAACTTAAATAGAGTATAAAAAGAGATTATTGTTCTTCCCTTTTAACTCGAGGATCGGTTAGACTCATTTCTTGACCGGGAACCATGTTGAAGAAGGAAGGATAGCCGCGACCACCACGATTGCCTCCATTTGATCTTCCACCGCGTTCACCACCACTGGTATGTCCACCTTGATCAACATTGGATAGCCTACTCCGGCCACCACCACTTCGACCTCCACGCTCATCACCGCTTCGACCTCCACCTCTCTTGGTTGGCCTAGGATTGTCATCGGTGCTTGGAGCTCGCCTGGATCTTGTGCCGATTGACACACTATCGTTTCTTCTACTTGACTTACCTTGAGCTGGTCGAGGTTGAGCACATTCAGCATTGGCCTTTGCGTCCTCCTTTGCTTGAAACTTCCTTGCAATTGAGTCAGCAAACTCTTGTCGTTCATTGTCATTTCTACTCAAACAGCCCTGAATTTCCACCATCTAATTCTTCACAAGACTGAATTCTTCTAAGGTCTCCTTGTGGCGTTCATCATTGAATTGCCTTTCAATGTCCAGTAATTCACTTTGACGACTAAAGAATTAGTTTTCAAACTTTGAGAAGTTTAGATTTGCGACATGAGTCTCATATGTGTTCTTCTTCAAAGAGTTGTCCAGTTCAGTAAGGACCTTGATAATCTTGCAGAAACCCTCTCTTTCTTCTTCCTTCGTGTACATGGCCTTTGTCATGTCTTCTGAATCGATGAGAGCATAAACCTCATAGATCTTAACACCTTGTTTCCTTCAGCAGAATATTCTTCATGTGATGAAATCTCTTCCGATTCTGCTGCCTTGCTCTGAATTGGCTCAATGTTAGTGTGAATCTGCAAGGATTGCTCCCGTTGATTCATTTCAGCTTTCCTAGCAGCTTCATCTCGCTCTTCTTCTTCAATTTCTTCTTCAGCTCTCTCAAATCTCTCTTACATATTTCCTTTGTAGTCTAGAGGAATGTTGATATTTTCATGAACATTTCCCACAATGGTGTCGGAAAATTGACGGGGCTTGATAAACGTTGTTTGTTGATCCTGTTCCTCCTCAGATGAGGAAGTTTCTTCTTCAGCATTCTTTTCTTTGAAGGGTTCCCCCTCAGATCTGACAGTTTCTGGATGAGTAACCTCGACCACTTTCTCTTGAACAACCTCTGTTCTCGCAAAAGGGGTTAACATCTCATTTTCTTCAATAGGAGCTTGAACAGCCTCCTCAATCACATCTTCTATAAGAACTTCTTCTTCATTTATCTCAAGAACTTGTTCAGGCTCTTGGACAATCACTTCTTCTTCTTCTTCATTCAGAATCTCTTGAATATGTTGATCCATAATGCGTCTAGCTCATCATCTCATTAGCATCTAGCATCTAGCTCATCAGCTCTCTTGAATAGGTTGATCTCTTGGCAGAAAGATTCCCGAATTCGATCAAGAGAGAAGCATCTAGCTCATCAGCATCATTCTCAGCATCAAGAGTATCCATAGCTTCATCATCATTGAGAGGTTCTGCGTCAGAGCAATCGGCGCCATGAATGAGTCGAGAAGCTACCGAGACGTAACTGTCCAAGATATCGTTTAGTTTCTTCAAAACCTTCATTTCCACTTCAGATCCTTTCTCAGCAGGATTGAAGTTAGCTTTCCTGGCTTCAAAGATTGGGAAAAGAGCTTTTCCATACAGCCAAGCTTCCACTAAATCTTTTCTCTTCAGAGCCTCAGCAATCTCTGAAGTTCTTGCCCATTTCAGAACTTTTTTTTCGTTTGACACCCGCTTCTTCCATTCTTTCGTTATAGCAGAGTTTGACAAAGATTCATTATACTTGGATGACAGTCTCTCCATGGACCAAGATTCATAAATCTCTAGTTTCTCAACCGTAATAACTTTAAGTTGCTCTAAAATGAGGTCAACAATCCTTGTTGCCTCCGATACTTTTTCAGGAGCTTGAGTTGCGATTTTCTTGCCTTTTCCAACAACCTTTATGGGTTTTGGAGTAGGTCTAGGTTCACCGATCACGATTTCACCTATCTGTCTTCTGGAACGCATCAGTTTAAATGCAGATTGAGGTTTCTTACAGAGCTCAGCAGGAAGCTCCACACGAACAACTTTCCCAGCTACCAATGAATCTTTAGGAACTGGAACAGAAACTTCTCGTTCAGCAGATTGACCAGCAACAAGGATAAAAGCAGCACTTTGATCTGGTTGAGATGACTCTGTAACACCGGCGGTTACTAGATCAGTTGGAACAACAGAAGACACATTCCTATCAATATTTTCAACATTTGGACCGGTTGACTCAACAGAAGGCCCTTTAGCAGATTCTCTCAACGGAGAAAACACAGATTCAGCTTGTTCCACAATAGGAACATCAAACTTAGGCACAAAGACCAGAGATTTAGAAGAAGTTATGTTTATAGAGTTAGACGCGCAGGGCGCCTTCGTCTTCTTGTCCTTTGAGACACATGATCTCGAAGGCTTCTTCAAAATGGTTGAGGGAGTGGATAATGAGGACATCGGAGTTGCAGCAAGAATGCATGGACCTTGCCTTAACTTGAATCGATAGATTCAGAGTCCTTCTTGGTTGAACTCTTCAAACTGGAGGAACTAGCCTCCGACTCATTCACCGTTTTCGATCTCTTTGCCCCTGTTGACATCACAGAAGCAGACGGTTGCTTGGATCGAGTAGAGGGCTTTCCACCAGTTTGGTAACTAGAAGCACCAGATGCAGATTCAAGGTTATTCTTCAACCTCGTCAGTTTGTTAGCCACTGTAAGGGCAATATATACTCTTGGAGAGTTGATCTGCACAGGTTCACCAACAGGAACTCCCAAATGCTTCAACAGATGACTCAGTTTAGCCGTAAACGTTATGCTTTCCTTGTTCGTCTGACAGATAGAAAAGCACAAGTTCTGGAAAATGGTATGAGCCCAGTTTACCTGGATTTCCTTTGAGATAGCACACATATAGTCAAAACGGTCTTGACTATAGAGATGGAAAGAGCCAAATTTCCCTTGTAGTGCCTTTGCCACCATGTCGTTCAGTAGAATTAAATGCGATTTTCACGCCTTCTTGAGTCCATTTACATGGATTATCGAACCATCGGAAGAAAAGGTTCTCTTCATCTCCTCCATGATTTTTGAAGATAGGATCAATTCGAATAAGTGTCCCTCTGTCGGAAGTTCAAAGAACTCCGCATAAACTGCTTCATCGAATGAGAACTCCATGCCGTTGACGGTTGCTACGATGGATTCACCCACCATAGTTGCCGTTTTGAAGAACTCGCGAACTTCTTTTTCATAAAAAATAAACGGAACGCCAAGATACTTCCTTAACCCATAATATTCTAGGGTTCGGAACATCTCCACCACCTCCGGTTGATCGAAAGTGTACACAGATGGAAAATCCACCTGCAAAGTACAGTGACCAAGAGTGATTTTTTTCACCATTTTCGAAGGAATATGAAACGTGTTGGGTCAAGTTATTTTGACTAAGTGTTGAAATAATTTAACCACTGATATTTTTGATGATGAAATAACTTATGAGTTTTGATACAGGTGTATTAAGACAATGTGTTATAAGACTTGGATCTAAAGAGTATCATTAGACCGATTTTGGCTTTCATTGCATAGAATTAGACGTACAGTCTAACTCATTGGAACTAGACGTGTAATTAGACGGATGGTCTAATAAATACAGGGAATTAGACGTAACTCTAATAGAATTAGATGTACAGTTTAACTCATCGGAGTTAGACGTGTAGTCTAATAGATGTAAAGAATTAGACACAAGTCTAATGAATACACGAATTAGACGTAAGTCTAATAGAATTAGACGTACAATCTAACTCATCGGAGTTAGACATGTAGTCTAATTGATGTAAAGAATTACACGCAAGTCTAATGAATACACGGAATTAGACATAAGTCTAATAGAATTAGACGTATAGTCTAACTCATCGGAGTTAGACGTGTAGTCTAATAGATGTAAAGAATTAGACGCAAGTCTAATGATTACACGGAATTAGACGTACAGTCTAACTCATCGAAGTTAGACGTGTAGTCTAATAGATGTAAAAAATTAGACGAATGGTCTAATGAATACACGGAATTAGACGTAAGTCTAATATGTTTGTAATTAGACGGGTAGTCTAATTGATATTCGGAATTAGACGTACAGTCTAACTCATCGGAGTTAGACGTGTAGTCTAATATATTTGTAATTAGACCGGTAGTCTAATTTATGCGGAATTAGAAGTGCAGTCTAACTCAGTGGAGTTAGACGTGCAGTCTAATAGAATATGAAAGTTAGACGTGCGTCTAACTCCTTCAGACAAGTCTGAGGTAGAACTGGAATTAGACGTGCAGTCTAACTCAGTGGAGTTAGATGTGCAGTCAAATGGTTATTGAATAATTAGACATGTGGTCTAATTAATGAAAGTTAGACGTGCGTCTAACTCCTTTAGACAAATCTGAGATAGAACCGGAATTAGACGTGTAGACTAAATCAGTGGAGTTAGACGTGCGGTCTAATAGTTATTGAATAATTAGACGTGTGGTCTAATTAATGAAACTTAGACGTGCGTCTAACTCCTTCAGACAAGTCTGAGGTAGAACCGGAATTAGACGTGCAGTCTAACTCAGTGGAGTTAGACGTGCAGTCTAATGGTTATTGAATAATTAGACGCGAGTCTAATTCTATTAGACCAGGCGGTCTAATAGACGTTTTTCTATTAGAAGGAGATGAATTATTTCATTAGACTGATTTTCACAGTTTAAGTAGTTTAAGTAGTACGCTTGAATCTAGCATTTCTCCTACCCACGTGTTATAGCTGTACCCTACTTCTACTCCACTTTCTAGTGAAGATTAGTACAACAGCTATACGCATCCAATCAAGGAATGCCACGTAAGAGATTTTTCCTAAATTACTTGTTTTGCAGGTACATCCCTGATGGAATATTCGGCGCACTACCAATTCTGTACGGCCACGATCCTTGTGCTCAGAACCTGCTGTGTACAATGGAGGCTTTCCAATAGAAGAGTGGCACGTATCATTCTTGAAGTTTCGACCGTTAGCTCCTACTCAGTATTTAACCAATCCTAAGGACAACGGACGAAGCACCTGTTACTTGCCAATCTTTCTTACTGAAACTACAGAGAATTCAAGCTTTTAAATATTGTGAAACTTCTTTCTGATTGTACTGTGTGTGAATCGAATGAGAGAGCTAGAATCAAAACACCTTTAGCTGAGTGATATTCTTCATCTTGTACTTGAACAGAAAGTGTTCTGTTCAATAGTGAGCTAAGTGTGTGTGTAAAATGTATTTGATTCTAATCATATTATAGTGAATCCTTCCGGTGGTTAGAAGAAGGGGTGACGTAGGAGAGTTTCTCCGAACATCCATAAACAAACTACTGTGTTCTTCTTTTCTATCATCTTTTCATATTTCATCTTGTGCTTCAAACCCAAGTAAACAATTCCGCCTTGAATCCATTTCAAGTGTTTACACAAGTTTGCGTAGAATAGAAAGCGAATTATATCTCTAAAAGGATTTCTTTCAAACCGTTTTTCATAAGCCTTCATCCTTAGCTAGACCCCCGTCTCTATCGATAAAGTCGATCCTATCAAAACGACACAACATTTCAGAGAGATTTAGTGAGAGAAATGCAAGGAGAACTAGGGTTCTTAAGAGTTTCGAAGGATTGAAAACTTTCAAGCTCATGCACTAATGTCCTTATATAGATGGAAGAGGGAAATACAGAATAACCGTCTCTTCTTAAAGGTATGGCCCATTAATAAATGTTAGACGTCCTTTTTCAACAAATCATCATTAAAAATGAGGGTATATCAGTCATTTTCTCTAAAATTGAGAGACACGTGTCTTCATGTTATTAAGAGATGACTGTTTGATGTTTTGAATGGGAAAAGTAAATAGCTCTCAACGTGGGACAACTGTCCTTGATCAGTCTAATCAGCACGTAGTTAGACGTTTTTCTTACTCCACAAATCCATATAACAAACCATCTATTAGAAGGATGAGTCTATTAGACGCATACGTATAATTCCGTGTTATAAAAATCCGTCTAATGTCTATTAGACGTGTAAGTCTAATTCTGCATAAACACCATGTGTTAGACGTGTGTTTGATTAGACGTGAGCATCCTCTTGCTCGTGACGTAA
The DNA here is from genome assembly GCF_907164915.1 of Impatiens glandulifera. Lineage (NCBI taxonomy): Eukaryota > Viridiplantae > Streptophyta > Magnoliopsida > Ericales > Balsaminaceae > Impatiens > Impatiens glandulifera. Next base: position 27,240,268 of record NC_061867.1, read on the forward strand.
AAACGTCTAACGTCTATTAGACGTGTCCCTCTAATTGCGTAGGTATAACACCTCAACATGTAGACTTAGATGAAGGGATTTTGAGGAAAAATACGTCTAAGTACACACTGTTTCTTTCAGATACCCTTGTGTAATTAGACCGATTAAGGATATTCGTCTGGAGAGTATCTTTACTTCCAAAGTAATTTTCCCTCTCAGTATGTATATGGACATAAGAATGTAGCAAATAATTTTTGTGGTCCAAAGACCAAAAACATTTTTAATCAAATAAAACATTTATTCTACTAGAATGGCAAATGCCATTGTTGATCTTCTAGGCTGTGTACTAAGAGGAGTACTCTTCTAGCTTCCTTCCTACAATCCTCCGGCATCACCTACAAAAGAAACTATTTACACATTTTGGTACCCATACTCAATTGGGTCCTCGATCAATTAGTCCCTTAGGAATCCATATCTGATTTATTCTAATGGACTTTCCATTTTGTGTTGTGATTAATGCATAAGATTTTGACTTAGCAGATGACTTCCTGCTAGCCACTGATCCTTTAACTTTTGAAGAAGATTTTCTTTTAAAACTCCTTGACTTAGAGTCAGGTTTTAGATTGCCCGACTTGTTAGCTGCTTCTAGCTTATTCTTAAGCCAGCTTACAGTAGGCGGAACATAAACTATTTGTTAGATAAATTAGACCGGTTAAAATAAGAACTTAACAAAAACAAATTTCCTGTGCAGGAACGGTCAAGAACCTTGAACGGTCAAAAATCTGACCGGTCAAGAATCCAACCGATCAAAGAATCTAACCGGTTAGAAGAAGAAGCAAAGGATGTATCCAAAACCGGAAAGTTATCTTGTTAAACTAAAGCTATGAACAACCGGTAGACATCCTAAACCGAAATGCATCCAACCGGAAAAATGATGAAGAAGCTACTTAGAGAAAGAAGCCAAGATTATCAAACTAAGTACAATCTACAAATTAGTGCAAACGAACACTTTGAGTATCTGCGGAAGATGATACCAAAGGAAAAGACTGTAACATTGTCATATTCATACAAGTCTGATGATACTCTGCAGGCTGCAGAAGATTGCCTGAAGAAACAGTTTCAATTTTGGTACAAGTCAAAGGTGCAGTTCTCCAGATGCAAGTAACCGGCCAACCGGCGGTTGCCATATTAAGTAAAAGACAAATGAAGTCTGTCTGCTCCATGCCTTGGAAGCTTAAACCGCAATTAATGCAATGTTGAACATCTGCTCAACCAATTAGATTCAAGGATTACCCTAAAGGTATCCGTTTAAGAAATGTGACCGTTGGCACATTTCACCTATAAAAGAAGGAGCTGAAGAGGAGTAAATTCAGTTTTGAGAGTTCCATAAGTTCTAAGAGATACAACAATCAAGAGCGCCAACAACCCAAGTTACAAGTTGTGTTTATCTCTCTACAAGATTAAAATCTTAAGTGTGCATTTGAAGTGTGATTACAATTTCCGTGAGAATTGTAAGAGTGTTTATCGAGCAGAAAATAAGACTCGATCGTGTATTTTGTTTGTGTATTTCTTAGTGAATATCCTTCTCGCGGATTCGAGAAGAGGGGTGACATAGGAGTTTTGTCTCCAAACATCCATAAAAACATGTGTCTTGTTCTTTACTTTCTGTCGGTTCTTCACACTATCATAACCGAACCGATACATTAAACTTCAAACAGACCTCCTAATCTCCAAACCGATATTCTTCAAAACCTATCTCTATTCATCCTGTGTGTGTTGCTTCGACCTGAAACAAACCACTTCCGTATTTGAACTGGGTTCAAGGGTTTGTGACAGTTTGTGTAGTATTGAAACCCGGTGTTAATCTCTAATCGGATTAAACACCAACCGTTGAAGAAAGAGTAAATCGGCTGGACCCCGGTTCGCCATCAGCGATCTAGATCCTAACAATTAGTATCAGAGCAGTTTGTTTCAATACTCAAGCAATCTGAAACAAGCAAGCATGACTTTCGAGAAGCCTCCAATGCTAGAAGGTGATGATTTCGCCAACTGGAAGATATGCATGTACTTGCACCTAATCACTATGGATGATGAGATGCCGTTCATCCTGTCTGAAGGACTGATAACAATTGATAAAGATAGAAAGGATTGGACATCTGAGGATAGGAGGAGAAACAATCTAGATAATCACGCCAGAAGCCATATCTTCAAAGGTTTGGACAGAAATACCTTCTGTAAGGTCTGAGAATGCAAAACCTCAAAGGAAATATGGGAAACGATGACTCAAGTTCATGAGAGAAATGAAAGAACCAAGGAAAATAAGATAATGGTGGCTACTCAGAAGTTTGAAAACATCAAGATGAAGCCAGGAGAAACCGTGAGGGAGTATAGTGACCGGTTTACAAATATGATAAATGAGCTATTAACTCTTGGAAAGAAGTATGATAACAAGGAAAAATCATCAAAGCCTTAAGATATCTTTCGAGTGCATGGGACATAAAGACGATGGTGTTGAGAGAATCAAACTGCCTAAACAAAATGAAGCTACACGATGTATTTCAAGATCTGAAGGCATATGAGTTTGAAATGAGATCAGGATCGAAGATGAAGCATCAGCCTCAACCGCTACTAAGGCATTAGTCACATCTATAGAACCTGTAGCTGCTGCACCGATCAAATCCGCTAAACAGTTCACTGAGGATGCAATGGCAATGCTTGCACAGAAGTTTGGCAAATTCATGAAGAAAAGTCAACCGACAAACAACAACTATAACTACGGTCATAAATCTAATGTTAGATGTTATAATTGCAATTGTTTGGGACATTTCAGATGGGAATGCAGAAAACCAAGACGGGATGACCGGAAACCGGATGATCAGAACTAAAGAAACAACAACTACTCATAAACCGGTGAAGGAAAAGAATTTCAGAAAGCACTGATAGCCAATGATGGAGGAAGTCTATGGGCTCACAGTGACAGCGATGATGAACTCTCTTGTCCCATGGCAAACGAAGAACAGGTATTTGATTTTGATTTTACTTGTGAAGAATTTACTAAAGACTATTTAGTTAATGCACTAAATGACATGGTAGTAGAATATAAGAACCTATTAACCTTAGTACCAACCCGACTCAACTTTAGAACCGACCCCATAGCAACACCCCGGTCCGAACCTGAAACCGATAGTATTCAACCTGATGAAATCCTAGAAATCGAGGCAGCACCTGAACTATCTTCTAAGACTGAACAGCTCAAGGAGACAGTTCAAGAGTTGACCGAAGAGGAGGATGCAAGAACCAGGTATCGAATAGCCGCATGGAAAAGATCCAATGAATCGGTGAACCAGTTGTCTAAATATCAAAGACATCCCAAATGCAAATTTGGTCTTGGATACAAAAACAACAGATCCGACAACCGAAACCATTTCAACAAGATGAAACTCACAAAAGGCAATCTTCCCTTTGTAAGATTTGTCAAGAGCTCTTCAACCGAAAATGAGGCACAATGTGACTCAAAACCTGAAGAACAAATAATATATGTATGTCCAACTAACTCAGAAAAATGGCTTCATCCTAAGAGAAGGAAAGCCAACCGGCCAACAGGTAAACAAACCAATCCACGACCACATAGAATAAACCAAAAGCCATTACAAAATAAGGCACTCTTAGGAAAACAGAAAGATGTCAAGCCAAGTACAGGAAAAAGAATTAGAACCATGACCAGGAAAGTTATCCGACTTATCATAGTCTAGATACCCAAGGGACTAATCAATTGTGGACCCAAGTAAATGTGGGTACCAAATAGTTGTAAATATGTATATTTTGCAGGATATGAAGAAACGACTAGGAAATTCTGAGTGGTACCTGGACAGCGGTTGCTCCAGACATATGACTGGAAACAACAACCTTCTGACCGACATCAAAATAGAAACCGGTGCAAAGATAGTCTTTGGTGACAACTTAAGAGGTAGAACTGTGGGCAAGGATAAGATTGTGCATGGTAACTTAACAATTAACAATGTACTTCTAGTTGAAAATCTACATTTTAACCTGTTAAGTATTAGTCAGATGTTTGATGCTGGATATACTGTAGAATTTCTTAAACATGCATGCTTAGTTAAAAACTCTCAAGGTAGCACACTACTAACCGGAAATAGGTTAGGAAATATATATACAAGGTAAACTGGAAAAATGAAGTGGAAAATCCTGTTTGCATTGTAGGTAAAACCGATCAAACCTGGTTATGGCATAAAAGGTTAAACCATCTAAACCTCAAAACCTTAAACTATATCTGCAATAAAAAGTTAGTTGAAGGAATTCTTGATACAGTATTCAATAAGGATAAGGTGTGTTCAGCATGTCAAATGGGTAAACAAACTAAATCAACCTTTAAGAGTAAAGGACACATTCAGTTTAACCGATGCTTATATCTTCTTCACATGGATTTATTTGGACCGATTAGGGTCACCAGCCTAAGTGGTATGCTTTACACTATGGTTGTTGTTGATGATTATTCTAGATATACATGAGTCACATTTTTGGCATCTAAACGTGACACCGCATCCAATTTAATTACATTACTTAAGCGTTTACAAAATGAAAAATCAACACGTATAAATAGCATTAGGAGTGATAGAGGAACCGAATTTACAAATAGTACTCTAAATGCATTTCTTGATGAATCCGGCATTAGACACGAGTTGTCTAGTGCTAGAACTCCTCAACAGAACGGTCTGGCCGAGAGAAGAAACCGAACTCTCAAGGAAGTCGCAAGGTCTATGATGGCCGACTCGGGTGTTGCTCAAAACTTTTGGGCTGAAGCTATCAATACTGCATGTTATACACAAAACCGGTCTTTGATTAACAAATTTCACAATAAAACACCGTACGAAGTGTATTTTGATAGAATTCCTAACATTCGGTATCTTAAAATTTTCGGTTGTAAATGTTACATTCACATTAATGTCAATAACTACTTATCTGCTTTTGATGCAAAATCTGATATTGGGATAATGCTAGGGTACTTAGCGGTTAGTAAAGCATATAGAGTATATAATACTAGAACTCTAACCTTGGAAGAATCTCTTCATGTTGTAATCGATGAAGCGGTTGAATGTAACACCGCATCATCCTTTGATCTACACAACATATTGGAAAATCATAATATCCATTCTGATAGTGAAGATGAGGTTCCGGTTTTTAGACGGTTTGTCCATGACCAAATGGGTGTTGTTGAAACACAGTCGGATCAAGCTGCCACACAGCAGGAAGCTAACACCTCGGTTCAAATTGAGGAAATCGGTCAGTCTGACACTATTGCTCAGCCTACCGATATGTCTAGCCTTGATCAAACAAACAGTGATTTCGCAGACATTCATGAACCGAACCTCAAGAGGAATACAAATCATCCTCCTGAGCTTATTATAGGTGACCCTACAAAACCCGTCCAAACTAGGCGACAAAAACTGGAGGAATACTTTAATTCTGCTTACATATCCCAAATTGAGCCGAAAAATGTGGATGAAGCATTGTCGGATCCGGATTGGATCTTAGCAATGCAAGTAGAATTAAACCAGTTTGAGAGTAATAAAGTCTAGTATCTAGTCCCTAGACCGAAAGATCAACCGGTCATAGGAACAAGATGAGTATTCAGAAATAAACTCAATGAAGACGGTTTGGTTACGAGGAACAAAGCTAGATTAGTGGCACAAGGATACAAACATGAAGAAGGCATTGATTTTGAAGAATCATTTGCTCATGTAGCTAGGATTGAAGCCATTAGAATTTTTCTAGACTTTGTTGCTTTCAAAAATTTTAAAGTTTTCCAAATAGATGTTAAAAGTGCATTTTTAAATGGTGACCTACGTGAAGAAGTATACGTTGAACAACCACACGGTTTTAAAAATGCTGACGTGACTAATCATGTATATCGTCTAAATAAGACCCTCTACGGTTTAAAACAAGCTCCTAGAGCTTGGTATGATACACTAACCGCATTTCTGATACATCATGACTTCACCATAGGATCAGTAGATAAAACCCTATTTAAATTTGAGAAAAGGGACACATTCTACTTGTTCAAATATATGTAGATTATATCATTTTTGGATCAACCGATCCTAAGCGGTGTGATAAATTCTCAACCCTGATGACTAACAAATTTGAAATGAGTATGATGGGAGAATTAAGTTTCTTCCTAGGTCTTCAGGTTAAACAACTCGAAGGAGGAACTTTCATCAGTCAGCCCAAATACACAAAGGAACTTCTAAAGAAATTTGGGATGAACACATGTTCCTCTACCGTCACTCCAATGAGCTCATCAATCAAGCTGGATAAAGATGATGACGGTCAGGGAGTAGACCTGACAACCTATTGTAAAATCATCGGTACACTTCTGTACCTGACAGCAAGTAGACCGGACATACTATTTGCGGTCGGAGTGTTTGGAAGATTCCAGGATAGTCCTAAACAGTCTCACTATACAGCCGCTAAACGAATCCTGAAATATCTAAAAGGAACACCTGAAGTCGGTCTATGGTATCCAAAGGACTCAATTTTTAACCTCACAAGCTATTTTGACACAGACTATGCAGGATGTAAAGTTGATAGAAAAAGTACCAGCGGAACATGCCAATTCTTAGGTGATCGGCTTGTTTCATGGCATAGTAAGAAGCAAACGTCGGTTTCTACTTCAACTGCAGAAGCTGAATATCTGGCAGCCGGAAGTTGTTGTTCATAACTTCTATCGATTCAACAGCAACTAAAGGACTTTGGTATCACCGCCGAAGAATCTCCTATTTTTTGTGACAACACAACTGCCATATCAATCACATACAATCCGGTTTTACACTTTAGAACCAAGCACATCGACATAAGGCATCATTTCATCCGGGAACATGTCATGCAGAAGCACATCCGGTTGGAATACGTATCAAGTGATCAACAAGTAGCCGATATCTTCACAAAGCCTCTGCAGGAAGCTAAGTTTTCTTTCTTCAGAAACATCCTCGGTCTAACCGATATAAATCAACTTATTTCTTAAAACCTTTAACCTCTAAAGGGAAAAATCGGTTCGGACAGACAAAACCGGCAGTTCTTCCTAAAATGTCGAAAACCAAATTAATCATCGTACTTATTGAAGAATCGCTTTGTCTATCAGTTACAGTAAACCGACCAGTTACTTATGCATCGGGACCAATGACTGAAAACCAACCGGTTTGAATATAATATATTTTGGAATATTTGGCTTCCCAAAAAAATATGGAACAATTGTTTGTGTTTGGACGTATCTGTTTTGAAAAGATACCTTTTCAAAACAAAGCAGCATGCCTTAAAAGACGTGAAGATATTATATTTTTCACTGTCCAGGCCTATGACTCACATCCTTAGGCTGTAAACACCCTAATTCATGCAAGATGTTTTATCCTATGGTTAATAAACTACATTACCTGCTACCCTCTAGATAATACTGCTCACTTATATCACCCTCCAACTAATATATAAGTTAGATGAATATCAAACAAATATTCACACCCTCAACATCTCATCTTACTAAGGCAAAAATTTCTCAGTTCTAAAACATTCTTAAAGTTGATTTTGACTTAACACAAGGGACACAACACTACGAAATCTTCAAAATGATGAAATCTTTGGAAAGTATCAGTCTTCGGTATTTCCTAGATGACAAACATATCATATTTCCTGAGACCGTAATCGAATTCTTCCACAATGCCAGAGTTTTTCGTGGCACTCCATTCTTTGATACTCTTATCCAGTCAAGGGTAGGAGGAACGGTTTTCGACTTCACCGAGCAAGACTTCGCTCGGTGCTTCGTCCTTCCCAAAGAAGGTCTTACAGACCTATCCGTTTCAGCTGAACAGAAAGCCGAAATATCCCTGGAATTTTCCCGATTCAACTCTCCGGTCGATGATCACGGTGCACGGTCATCGTTGAGGGCCGAATATCAGCTCCTCAACGATATCATTGGTAAGGCAATCCTGGGAAAGGATGTCACCAATATCTACTGTTCCACGATCTTTAACATCATGACCGCCATAACATCCGATACTCCGGTAAACTGGTCTAGGCTGCTGTTTGACATCCTAATCTGGATTATCAATACCCGACACACCGGTTTTATTCCTCAAATAAGTTCTCTACTCATCGAACTCTGGGTTCCACTCTGTCCGGGCGAAGGTCTGCATCAATCCCAGGTCTTGACCAGGGATTCCGCGGATTTCTATGAGCGGTTTGAGAAAGCATGGAAGAAAAAGAACAGAAACATCACCTCCTCCGGCCATTAAAGAGTCACTCCTTCGGACAACCGGTCATTTTGCTTCAAGCACCGGTTGTACTTCTATCTATTTTTAATCGGTTATGGCTTTCTTCGGTCTATTATAGCTCATCTTTTCCATTAAATGCTCTTACGTTCCCTCTCATTTCAAATCTATTTAAGAAGCCTCTCACTCTCACTCCAATACATTCTAAGACAAACATTCTACATCTCTAAGCAAAATCTGAAAAATGTCTCATTCCATCCTCAGAAACTATCTGTGCATCGATTTTGATTCAGTACTATCCATGGAGGACGATGAAACAAGGAAATACTTTTTGAATCTCTAGTTGACACCGGCCTCAGCGATTTTCTAGAGGAATCCGGACCTCTCCTCATTCCAGAGGTACTGGAATTCTTCTCCAATGCACATATACATAACGGTGCCATTGTCTCCACTATGAAAACCAGTGTCATCGTTCTCCTGGAAAGCCGACTCGCCGGGATGTTCAACCTTCCAACCGAGGGGTTTTTGGACTTTCCACCACGGGTGGGCAGTTCAGCTGATGATTACGCTGAATTATTCTCCGGCTCCGATATACCGGTTCTAAACCACGGTCTTAAGGCCAATCTTGATCCCCACATTCAACTCCTGCACGAGATCGTTAATCGGTCGATCATCTGCCAGTCCCCCAATCAAAACTACACCAGAAGAACCTTTGACATGATGACCTATATCGTCAGCTCAATCCTCATAAATTGGGCATCGGTCATCTTTAACAATCTAAAGACTATGGTCGAAACGAAGAAACGGTTCGGCTATGCTCCTCACTTGAGCCGGGTCATTCGGACCTTCGTTCCAAATCTTGGACCGGGTACACCGGTGAATCTTTCAAATGTTCTCAACGAGGAAGTGGTGGAAAACAAATTCTCTAGAATGATTTAGGTTCTAAGTCGGTTAAATTTTTTTTTTAAATAAAAACAAAATAAAAACCTTATTTTGTACTTCAAACCGATTTTCATATCGGTTCTATCTTTATCATGTCTTTCTTCGTTAATCGAATATCAATTTAAATTAAAAAGGTTCAAAAATCGGTTTAAATTCTTCATCGTTTAAATCGCTTACCGCTTCATTAACTACCGCTTTAATTAATTCCCGCCAAAAGGTCTCCCGCCAAAAGATTGCCGCCAACTCGTTTTGTAGGGAAACTTGGCACCTTTTCTTGATGTGACGGCTCGCGAATCACATTCCAGGCCGCTGCCTATAAATAACTTCATTTGTCTCATTTTTACTCTCTTCCGCGAATCAGCTTTCTCCCTCTAGCAATCATCTAATCCTCAAACTTTCAATCTTTCCAACTCCCGATCTCTCTAAACAAAATGGGTCGTGATTCTGCACTTTTTAACCACATTTTCAAGTTGATTTCGAAGAGATTCGAACCAACGGTTCGACGGAGGCTAAACAAGTCTTGGAACTCATATATGCCTCGGGTCTGGAACATTTTCTAAACAGACCGTTCGTCATGTATCTAGATGCGGTCACGGAGTTCTTCCAAACCGCTGTACTCAATGAAGAAACTATATCCGCAACGGTCGGTGGAAAGCCGTTTAAAGTTACAAAGGAATCGGTTGCTGAAGCTCTCCGCCTACCGACAGAAGGGAGTGACTTCACCGTGGACACAAACGAGGACGAACTTCTTACGGTTCGCTGTGCTGTATCGGATACTAACCAACCGAAAGTAGTATCCGGTAAGAAAACAGACCTAAGACCAGAATATAGGCCACTTTGCGAAATTATCTCAAAGTCAGTCCAAGGAAGAGGAGGCAACTACGACAGCCTAACTAGTTCGAAAATTGAGATGCTAGTCGGCATAGTTAAAGGAATTCAAGTCAACTAGACCAAGGTTATTTTCTCCAACCTTTGTGAGATGGTAGATCCGACCTCAAAACGGTCTTAGGGATATGTCGTTCCGCTCGGCAAGCTGATGCGCCACTCAAATATTGAAACCGGCCCGGGTGTTCTTATACCTTCCAGCAAGATAATAAGATCTACCCACTTTCTGAAAACAGTGGTTCGACCGAGCAGAGCGAAAGCCTCAACCGCTAAACAATCATCCACTCTCCCTAGAAAATCGCAGCCTAGAAAGAAGAAGGCACCGGAGGGAGAACAATCCGGAAGCAAGGCGGTTCCCCACACATCCGGATCGGCTAATATTCAAGCCGACATTCCTAATTCGGAGGATTCCGCGTCTAGCTCTAGCCGCACCAACTCCAACGACACCGAGCAGAATCGGTCAGACAAAGGAAAAGGGAAGGTCGTCGATGAAAATCCGGCCACAAATGTTAATAATGAATCTGGTCCAGCTAGTCAACCGGAGGCATTTAGATCTGCGGACGACGACGTTCAACAATTGGGAGAGGGACTTGTTTCCCAAATAATAGAGCAGGTATTGAAACAGGCTCATGTTGTGAGCGATGTCTACTATCAGTGGGCTCTTCAATGGCAGGAAGTCGGTTATACCGAAATGTTACCAGAGTATCCCGTTCATCAGAAATGGGAAAAACTGGTAGAAACAGAAAGGTTAATGTTCGAACTGACAAAGACTAAGAGCATTTTCACCGCTCTTAGAAGAGGAAGGATGGTTGAACCGCACGCCCGGTTGAAAGAACACACCGGCCACATCCGTCACCTTCGTGAACAGAATGTCCCTAAAGAGGACAAAAACCAGCTCGATGTGATAGTGCTGGAAATGTTAACGGTTAAGGAACAAGAGCTAACCGATGAGATGACGCGGTTGGAATCGGAAGCTGCTCATCAAGAAGCCTCACACTTTTCAAGATCTCATCCTGAAGATGATTAAAGATCCAAATATAATGGCGGTCCGAATCCGGATGAGGCCGAGAATGCCCCTCCTCCACCGGAATCCACAGTCAACGGAATTGAAACCGAAACAGGTAATCAGCTCACCGATCGGCCCGGGTCTCTACAAACCGATAAATCGTCGGCGCCTGTATTGACCGAGGACCACGTCAAGGGATTCATCGAGGATTTTGTCAAGATGCCATCATCCCGTGGCAGACTAAAATGAAAGAAAGAGCGAAGAAATCCAACCGGTTGATTGAGTCTACCGGTGAAAATCTTAACTCTACGATCCAACGGATTACAGCCATTGAAGAGAACTACGGCCTAACCGACCAACTGATCAACTCCACGACCCATAGAACTACAACTCTGGAGGACGGTCTTGCTCAAACCGACCAGCAGCTCGGTTCAAAGGATCAAAGGATCAAAGGCTAACGACTCTTGAAGAGGGTAACAATCATACCTCTCAACAACTTACGTCAACGGATCATAGGTTGGCAACTCTTGTAGAGGGTCTGTATCAATCCGGTATCCAGGCCGGTTCGATACACCAAAGAATGATAGCGCTTGAAGAGAAGCATACCCAAACTGAAGCCGCACTACAAGCGGTCTCCGAACAGCTGGCAAAAATGATTGCGGCCAAACTAGCGGCCGACGAAGCACTTGAGAAAGCGAATGAGATCGCGGCTCAAAAGATCCAAGAAGTTGAAGACGAGAACATGCGGATTTGAAGGAAAGGGAACAGGCGGATGCGAGCCTAGCCCAACATGTTCAGGTGGTTGAAAATGCCGCACCGGAACAAGCGGTACAAGCAAATGAAGACGCGGCTCGACTAATTCAACAACACTTGATAGAACAAGATATCGCCGAAAAAAATAAACTATCAAATCCGGCTGCTCCTTCAACCGGACCGGTGACCAAAAAGAGATAGGCCTTCAAGAAGACAGCGGCTAAACGGAATCAACAGTTGTTGACTGACATTGCTGAACCGACCAATGATCCTCCAATCAACCCGGATTCACCAGATATCAAAGAGGTTATGGACGAGGTTGTACCGCTATTAAAGAGAGTGCGGTATATCAATGTGTTACCACTCAGATCGGTTCCTTCACCAATCACCGGCACCTCGGGCGATCCAGCATCTTCCTCCGGAATTAGCATCGATCCTTGTAATCCGAGAAAGGGAGTGATGGCTCAATACCTCAAGAGATATATGCCTAAGGACAACAAGAATAGGGAATAAACTTTCAAGTTTTTGTTCTTTATGTCAACTTTACTTTATTTCTTCTTTATATATATAAAAAGTATTTTTGGAAACCGACCTACATTTTACATCTTACATGGTTTTGAATATTTTAAATAAAATAATCAAAAAAGGGAGAAATTGATAAGATAAAAATTTTCTTTAAAGACAAAATTTTTCTCAAATTTTTCCAAAATTTTTCTAAAAAAATTTATCCAAAAATTCGGCCAAACAAATTTTTAAAACAACCGGCCTACGTCTTACTTCTTACATGATTTTGAATATTTTAAATAAAATAATCAAAAAGGGAGAAATTGTTAGATAAATTAGACCGGTTAAAATAAGAACCTATCAAAAACAAATTACCTGTGCAGGAACGGTCAAGAACCTTGAACGGTCAAAAATCTGACCGGTCAAGAATCCAACCGATCAAAGAATCTAACCGGTTAGAAGAAGAAGCAAAGGATGTATCCAAAACCAGAAAGTTATCCGGTTAACCTGAAGCTATGAACAACCGGTAGACATCCTAAACCGAAATGCATCCAACCGGAAAACCGATGAAGAAACTACTTAGAGAAAGAAGCCAAGATTATCAAACTAAGTACAATCTACAAATTGGTGCAAACGAACACTTTGAGTATCTACGGAAGATGATACCAAAGGAATAGACTGTAACATTGCCATATCCATACAAGTTTGATGATACTCTGCAGGCTGTAGAAGATTGCCTGAAGAAACAGTTACCATTTTGGTACAAGTCAAAGGTGCAATTCTCCAGATGCAGGTAACCGGCCAACCGGTAGTTTCCATATTAAGTAAAAGACAAATGAAGTCGGTCTGCTCCATGCCTTGGAAGCTTAAACCACAATTAAAGCAATGTTGAACCTCTGCTCAACCAATCAGATTCAAGGATTACCCTGAAGGTATCCGTTGTAGAAATGTGACCGTTGGCACATTTCACCTACAAAAGAAGGAGCTGAAGAGGATTAAATTCAGTTTTGAGAGTTCCATAAGTTCTAAGAGATACAACAATCAAGAGCGCCAACAACCCAAGTTACAAGTTGTGTTTATCTCTCTACAAGATTAAAAGCTTAAGTGTCCATTTGAAGTGTGATTACAATTTCTGTGAGAATTGTAAGAGTGTTTATCGAGCAGAAAATAAGACTCGATCGTGTATTGTGTTTGTGTATTCCTTAGTGAATATCCTTCTCGCGGCTTCGAGAAGAAGGGGTGACGTAGGAGTTTTGTCTCCGAACATCCATAAAAACATGTGTCTTGTTCTTTACTTTCTGTCGGTTCTGCTTTCTAACTGACTCACACTGTCATAACCGAACTGATTCATTAAACTTCAAACCGACCTCCTAATCTCCAAACCGATATTATTCAAAACCTATCTCTATTCATCCTGTGTGTGTTGCTTCAACTTGAAACAAACCACTTCCGCACTTGAACTCGGTTCAAGGGTTTGTGACAGTTTGTGTAGTATTGAAACCCGGTGTTAATCTCTAACCGGATTAAACACCAACCGTTGAGTGTTGTCAGAAAGAGTAAACCGGCTGGACCCCGGTTCACCATCGGCGATCTAGATCCTAACACTATTTAATTTTTGAAAGCAACTTCTTCATGAATAGGATCAGATTCAATGTCAGTCATACTCCCTTTGACAAAACTTATTGGCTTTAGTTTGTTATATGGTTTTGACTTTTTGCATGACAAGTTAGGGTCATTGCTATCAAATCCCAATCCGGATCTAGATCCAGCAGGTTTCAACATGCTGATCTGATATTTGATAGCATCTCCAGACCTTGTCCATGCACAGACAACATAGTTTAACCTTTTGTTTTAAGATGAAAGGGTTTGAATCTGTTCCTTGAGCATCTATTTCTCAGATGAGATCTCTTCAATCTTGTTCTCAAAAACATTTGACTCTTCAACTTTAGACAAATTTGGTTTATTTACATCTGATGAAGATTTAGTTTCATTTAGGGATTCTGCTAGCTTTCTGTACTCGATGACCATGTCATCTAGTGCAGCTACCAGTTGTTCCCTTGAAAATCTTTTGGAAGAGAAATCAAATACCTTAGTCTCCTGAATTCCTTCTTCATCTTCTCTTGCCATGAAGCAAGCTACCTCTTCTTCATCACTTTCACTGGATGAAAAATAGGAGCCACGACTGCTTCCTTTGTTCTTTCTGTCACCAGCCATAAGAGCCTTCAACTCTTTTCCATCATCCTTGGCATCTTCACGCTTTGGCTTCCGACATTCCGATGCATAATGACCTTTAATACCATAGTTAAAACAAGTAACATTAGCTTTAGATTTTCTATTATCATTATAATTTGAAGAGTTTGAGTTAGAGTTTCTCTTCTTCATGAAGTCGCCAAACTTCTTCACAAAGAGAGACATGGCATCGCTGCTCAGCTTCTGAGCTGCCATCTTCACATCCAGAGTGGTTGGTGGCTCTTCAGCAGTCACCAGCGCCTTGACAATGATAACGGACGTGGGTTGATCCTCTTCCATCCTACAGTTCAACTCGAACTCATAGGCCTTGAGGTCAGCAAAGAGATCTAAGAGAGAGATCTTGTTAAGATCTTTGGATTCTCTCATCTCCATAGTCTTTATGTCTCATTCTATTGGAAGAGCACGCATGACCTTGATAGCAAGAGCCATGTTGTTGAGGTTGTTCTGCCTCTTTTCATCAGCGGTCCAGTCAGCCTTCTCCTTATCAATCTTGATAGGACCTTCTGCGACAACGCTCCACATATCATCATGAAGAGAAAATAGATGAGCACGAACCCTTTTCTTCCAAACAATGTAGTTTTCTCGAGAGAAAGTTGGAATGGTTGTAGCACTAGCATCTTTGGATATGGTCGATATATTTCAGGAAATAATTGAGAATAGAAACAGGGCACTGATACCAAATGATAGATTCGGCTTTATCCATAGAGACGGGGGTCTGGCTAAGGATGAAGGCTTATGAAAAACGGTTTGAAAGAAATCATGTTAGGGATTTAATTTGTTTTCTATTCTACGCAAACACTTGTAAATACTTGAAACATATTCAAGGCGGAATTGTTTACTTGGGTTTGAAGCACAAGATGAAATATGAAAAAATGACAAAAATGAAAGAACACATCAGTTTGTTTAAGGATGTTCGGAGAAACTCTCCTACGTCACCCCTTCTTTCAACCACCGGAAGGATTCACTACAATATGATTCGAATCAAATACAGTTTACACACACTTAGCTCACTATTGAATAAAACACTTTCTGTTCAATTACAAGATGAAGAATATCACTCAGCTAAAGGTGTTTTGATTATAGCTCTCTCTTGATTCACACACAGTACAATCAAAAAGCAGCTTCACAATATGAATGTTCAAAGGCTTGGATTCGGTAAGCAACAAGATAGAATAGTTTCTCTCTCTGTAAAATCCGATTGCTTGTTCGTTGTATTCGCTTAAGTTCGTAAGGCTTATTTTCCGTTGTCCTTGAGATTTGTTAAATACTGAGCAGGAGCTAACGGTCGAATCTTTATAATGATACGTGGCACTCTTCCATTGGAAAGCCACTATTGTACACAGCAGGTTCTGAGCACAAGGATCGTGGTCGTACAT
The DNA here is from genome assembly GCF_907164915.1 of Impatiens glandulifera. Classification (NCBI taxonomy): domain Eukaryota; kingdom Viridiplantae; phylum Streptophyta; class Magnoliopsida; order Ericales; family Balsaminaceae; genus Impatiens; species Impatiens glandulifera. Next base: position 27,256,242 of record NC_061867.1, read on the forward strand.
CACTGGTAGTGCGCCGAATATTCCATCAGGGATGTACCTTCAAAACAAGTAATGTGAGGAAAATTCTCTTACGTGGCAATCCTTGGTTGGTTGCATATAGTTGTTGTACTAATCTTCACTAGAAAGTGGAGTAGGAGTAGGGTACAACTATAGCACGTGGGTAGGTAAAATGCTAGCTTCAAGCATACTACTTAAACTGAGCATTAGACGTATTTCAGTTAGACGGATTGTAAAATCAGTCTAAATAAATTACATACCTCCTTTTAATAATAACGTCTATTAGACCGCCTGGTCTAATAGAATTAGACTCACGTCTAATTACAATTGCCATTAGACTGCACGTCTAACTCCACTTAGTTAGACTACACGTCTAATTCCGGTTCTACCTCAGACTTGTCTGAAGGAGTTAGACGCACATTTAACTTTCATTAATTAGACTACACGTCTAATTATCTAATAACCATTAGACTGCACGTCTAACTCCACTGAGTTAGACTGCACGTCTAATTCCGATTCAACCTCAGACTTGTCTGAAGGAGTTAGACGCACGTCTAACTTTCATTAATTAGACTACATGTCTAATTATCCAATAACCATTAGACTGCACGTCTAACTCCACTGAGTTAGACTGCACGTCTAATTCCGGTTCTACCACAAACTTGTCTGAAGGAGTTAGACGCACGTCTAACTTTCATTAATTAAACTACACGTCTAATTATCCAATAACCATTAGACTGCACGTCTAACTCCACTAAGTTAGACTGCACGTATAATTCCGGTTCTACCTCAGACTTGTGTGAAGGAGTTAGACGCACGTCTAACTTTCATTAATTAGACTACACGTCTAATTACAAGTCTATTAGACTACACGTCTAACTCCGATGAGTTAGACTGCACGTCTAATTCTAAATACATTAGAATTAATTCTGTGTATCTATTAGACCATCCGTCTAATTACACGTCCATTAGACTACACGTCTAACTCCGATGAGTTAGACTGTACGTCTATTTCTATGCATTCATTAGACTACACGTCTAACTCTGATGAGTTAGACTGTACGTCTAATTCTATGCATTCATTAGACTACACGTCTAACTCCGATGAGTTAGATTGTACGTCTAATTCTATGCATTCATTAGACTACACGTCTAACTCCGATGAGTTAGACTGTACGTCTAATTCTAAGCATTCATTAGACTACATGTCTAACTTCGATGAGTTAGACTGTACGTCCAATTTTATGCATTCATTAGACTACACGTCTAATTCCGATGAGTTAGACTGTACGTCTAATTCTATGCATCGAATGCTAAAATCGGTGTAATGACCCTCATTAGAGCCAAGTCTTATGAAATATTGTTTCAATACACCTGCATCAAAACTCATAAGTCATTTCATCATCAAAATCTCAGTGGTTAAATTATTTCAACACACAGTCAAAATAATTTGACCCAACATATTCTTTGTAAGAGTTCACTCTCTCTCTAGAGTTCTTCTGTCAATTCTATTAAACGTCGAGTGTTGCGTCGAGTAAGGTTGACTAGTTACTTGTTCTTGCGGAGATCGTAACTAGTAACGCACGGATCGTCAGTGAAAAGACTGAGCCCGTGACAATTGATATCAGAGCTGAAATGACGAAGACATCGGATGAAAGCTCAAAGGTCGTGGAAGAAGTATAGAATATTCCCCACGGGACCGGAGAAGATGGTAAGAACTCTCGCAAAGTTCATGCGGGAGAATACAAAGCTACCAAAGAAAGAAAGATCAAGAGATGATATCGTTGACATTATCGCCAGGTTGGAGAAGGTAGAACTCACCATGGCGTACAAACAAGATAATTCTAGGGACCTAGAGGAACGCATTTACGAGCTTGAGAAGGAGAGAGACGAGCTCCGAGGAGGAATGCAAGGTACCCTGAACGAAGGTTTATCCAAATGTCAAGAGCAATCTCAGATCGTGGAGTAGACCCTCCTTGGAGAAATCAGTACCTTGACTGAGAAAATCAAGGTAATGACTTCTAAGTTACAAGCTACTGAAGAGGATGTGGCGTTACTCAAGAATGCGGTTGCGCAAGAGTGCGGACGCGCGCCTGTAGGAGTTCCTAATCTGATAAGGATAGATGTTCCAAGGCCTAAAGCGTATTTAGGCGAGAGGATTGTGAAAGATATCGACAACTTCTTATGGAGTGGATCAGTATTTCAAAGCACTCGACCTAGTAGAAGAGGCGAGGAAGATAGATACTGCCACGACATACTTGGAAGACACTGCGATGCTTTGGTGGAGGCGAAGGAGTAACAACATTGAAAGAGGTACGTGTTCTATCAATACCTGGGGTAATTCAAGGAGGAACTCAAGAGACAGTTCTATCCTGAAAACACCATTCGAGAATCAAGGGCCATGTTACGGCAGCTCTCACAAAGAGGGAGTATCAAGGAGTATGTCAAGGAGTTCATTGTTACTCTCCCTGAGATCCCTAAATACTCAGACGATGAAGCCTTGTTCGCCTTCATTGATGGTCTACAAATGAGGACAAAGTTGAAGTTGGAACGGCATGGTGTCCAAGATCTAAGCTCTGCTATTGTCGTGGCTGAATCACTTGTCGAAATGAGAAGGCAAGAGAAACCAAAGTCGACCTATGAGAGGAATGACAATGAGGAAATGGTGGAAACCATATCTACAACAATGAATACCCAATTAAGTCTGCCAAACCCAATGGTAGAGAAGATCGGGAGGAGAAACATGTAGAGAGACCCCAGATAAAGTGTTTCTTTTGTGAAGGGCCGCACAAAGCAATAGAGTGTCCTATGAAGAATAAACTATCATCATGATGGAGCAAGAACGCATTCACGATGAAGCTCGATTGGGGTGGTTAAACTTACTTAGTGCAGTTACAGAAAATTTTGATGAGGCAAAGTCCGCGAAGAAAGGACGGCTATTTGCGGAAACAAAAGTAAGAAACCACATGGTTAAAGTTTTGCTGGATACGGGAGCCAACAACAATTTTCTAGCGATAAAGGAGGCGGGAAGACTGGAGATAGGTACACTGAGGAGTAAGGATGGCTTAAATCAGTCAACTCGGCACCAAGTGCAACTTATGGAGTTGCTCGTAATGTAAAGATCAACTTGGGGGAGTGGACTGGCCTTCTGGATTTGTCCATTATTGACATGGACGACTACAAAATAGTTCTCGGCATAGAATTGCTAGACAAGGTAAATGTCATCCTACTCCCTTATACCAATATGATGTACATTCTAGAGCAAAGTAATACTCGCACAATACCTTTAACAAGAGAGGGCAAGAGAGAAACTAGGCACCTATTTGCCATGTAACTCTCAAAAGGTGTGGAGAAGACCTACCCATCATCTTTTGTCACTGTGAAAGAAGATGAGAAAACTGCATCTAAAGAGAAGATACCTCTATAAGTTATAACTGTCCTACAGAAAGGTCACGATGTAATGCCCGCTGGATTATCAAAGAAACCCCACTATAATAGAGAGGTGGATCACAGAGAAGAGTTAGTCAAATGTACTAAACCATCGTTGACGGTTCTTTATCGTATTAAACCTTCTAGATTGGAGGAATTGAAGAGGCAACCAGAGGAGTTTCCCTTTAAGAAAAAGAGGTATGAAATAGCCAAGACCTCCAAAAGAATGAAGAAATGGGAGGACAAGAAGAGAAGACACTTGGAGTTTAGAGGAAACCGAGTGATAGTAAAACTTATAGAGTAAAACAGTAGTGAAATGTTGTTTCTATTAGAAATAGAGCAGATCAAAGGCAAAATGTTATTCCAGATATCTACAGTTTCAATATCATGTTAGACGCATGTGTTGAAGATGGCCAATGGGATGATTTCGAATATATTTATGAGCAAATTCTCCATTATGGGAACTATTTCAATCCAAAACGACATCTTAAGATGATAATGACAGCTCGCCAAGCTGGCAAGGTAAGTAATACCTTCTTTCTTTATTTTTGTTTCCTATGCATTTTCTTAAATTATTTTTCATTTGTTATAAGTTGGATAAATAAAATTTTAGTGTCTACAAGCATATAAAATTCAAAACAAACCCAAATTAAAGGTGGCCTTATTAGTGGCACTAGTTATATGATTTATCATGTTGAGCATTTGTTGTCTTAAGAAAAATTGTATTTGAATTTTATGAATTATAATGCCTAATAAATATTTATATAGTAGAGATATAAAACATGAATTTGGTGTCAAATTATTTTCTAGACACCATTCATTACATCAAAATTCATGAAAATTGAACAAAATGGCATGTAACACTTTCATTGAAACTTCCTAACCATGGTTAGTTTTGAATGACAAAGTCCTTAACCATGGTTAGTTACCTTAACATGTCTTCAAGATTCATGACAAAAACATGTATATATATTCATCTCCCTTGTTAAGATCGACGCTAAGATTTTCTATCAATGGATAATCATCATCATCGAACCCTAGAAATCAATGTTAGATCAGCCAAACACCTAAACGATGTAGGGTCTTCTCCCTTAAAATATTCATCTCCCTTAAAATATTTTTAATCTAGGATCCATCCATTTCCTATTCTGATGAAGCTGTAGAAAAAAAAAAACCATAGTTAGTTAATCTTGTTCTTCATGTACAACCATATTATTTTATTCGAGAGAATTATGCCGTTCTTTACGTACAAAACCCTATTCGGGAGAATTAGTGTTTACCTTTACTCTTTCAGAGTCAGGGTCATCCTCAGAGTGTTCCGCTTCTTCTTCCAAAGTTCCAGCAACTTGTTGTTGATTATGTAAGAGTATTAGAGATTTGGCCACATCGCCCATGAGAGGAAGAAGAAGACATTTATTCTAGAAACTAACTACACATTTTCCTCCTCCTTTATCCTGTTATATATACCGGTTGAGATTTATATTTTTTAATCCCCAAAACAACCGAACCGAACATTTAAAGCTCACTTTAATATTTTTTTATTTCTAAATAATTTAAAATTTATTTGAGTTAAATAGAGGGAATTAAATAGTTAAAATTATTATTATTATTATTATTTTTCAAATCGTGGATGTGCAATTAAGGAAAATGATCCCAAGTTACCTGCATTGCATTGAACATGTTGAATGCTTCACAGGTGGTTTCGCTTTTCCCTTAATTATTATCTCTCAATTTGAAAAATAATAATAATTATTTTAACTATTTAATTGCCTCTATTTAACTTAAATAAATTCTAAATTGTTTAGAAAAATAAATTAAAGTGAGTTTTAAATATGTTCAGTTGTTTTGGGGATTATAAAATATAAATCTCAACCGGTATATATAATAGGATTAAGGAGGAGGAAATACAAATGTGTAGTTAGTTTCTAGAAGAAATGTCTTCTTCCTCCTCTCATGGCGAGGTGGGCGATGTGGCAAAATCTCTAATACTCTTAGATAATCAACAAGTTGCTGAAACTTTGGAAAAAGAAGAAGCGGAAGATGAAGCAGAACACTTTGAGGATGACTCTGAAGAAGGAGTAAAGGTAAACACTAATTCTCCCGAATAGGGTTTTGTACGTAAAGAACGACATAATTTTCCCGAATAGAATAATAGGGTTGTACATGTAGAACAAGATTAACTAACTAAGAGTTTTGTTTTCTACAGCTTCATCAAAATAGGAAATGGACGGAAATGGTCACAGGTGTAGGATGTTGGAGAAGACGTTGGAGAACGCGCCATAGGAGAGCATATGGTCGACTGGAGTTCTGATTTCTTTTGTTATATTTCATTTCCTTCGACTTCTGTTGAAGTCGCGAAGACGCCCTTGGGCCTCTTTTATTTTTAAATAAGCCTGAGAACTTTAATTTTGAATTAATTTATTAATTCGAAATTAAATTAGTACCTGATCTTTTCCTGATGTTTTAATTGTACCCCTAAACTTTTTTTTTCTTTTATCTTAATTTAAACTTTTAAGAAACCAAAAATAAAATAAACCTAAAGGTCCCGTTTGTTTCCCAGATTTCACAAACGACCTTAAAATGAGAATTCGAACATCTAAACCACTTTCAAATTTTCCCAAAAATTCAAAAATATTATTTTCTTCAAAAAAATAATTTTTCCTATAATTTCTAGAATCCGTTTGGAAAAATATTTATCTCCGTAGTGTCATATCGGGAGTTCTATAACTCCGAAAATTCCAAACTCAATTCATGTGAGCTTCCAATAATATTTTGACCATCATATGAAATTTTTGGGAATTTTGGGAATTATTTTATGAAGATGACTCATTTTAAAATGGTGTATTCGGAGTTTTTCTTAACTCCGAGAATTTCAAACAAAAAGGGGAAACACTCTGGAATTTGAGTTAATCCATTCTTTTTTCTCCTTTGAGCGAAAGAATAAAATTATAATCCTCCAATCGAATTGTTATTCTCCTCATCTATCCTCATTTGATCCTTCTTGGGAATTCTAATTCTCGTTTTTCTTTGATAATGTTTCTTTATGCCTTGCAATGCTCTTTGATGCCTTTCAATGCCTTTTAATACTTTTCAATGCTTTATCCTTGTCAAGCACCCCATGAATAGGACTAGCCCCTTGCAAAATGATTAAGATTTTCTCACATAAAAAAAGAGTTTTGAACTCAAAACGAGAACGTAATAATCTTTCAAACATCTACTGGCCAATTACTTAGGAGTAGAGACTGTCTGTAAAGACAGGCGTATATGACATAGCGCCGTAGGCCCTTTCCTAATACGTAACCAAACGCCGAACTCTTAAAATGAATCTCTGATTTTTATTTTCTTTATTTTCTTTGGGAAGTAAACTAAAGTGACGACTCTAAAGTTAATTAGATCGATACATTTGCGAGTGTATCGATTTCAAACATGTACGGGCCAATTCAAAAAGGGAGCATATGCCAATTAAAAAGGGCTTACGCGCCAGAAAATGGAAGGGAACAAAATGAACGCGTACATATTGATTAATTGTTTATGTTAATATGATTTATTAATTTTAGTATCGTTAAATACAGTTAATGAAGAAGATAAAAATTAACAAGTCTTTCCACTTCTCTTGTGAAACATTTGGTAAGAAATTACTTTAAAATCAACAATTGTTATATTTTCTACATGATCAACAAATCAGATTATTTCTTTAAAATCAACAATTCATTTTGTTCTTATCATGATCAGGGTTGTGGTATTGTTGTGCTTGTGTCTTCTTTAATGTCAGTTTAATCAATCTATTTTATGGATAGGCTTAGCTTAATGAGATTTGTGGTTTTACTGGTTTTTTTATTCTCTTACCATCGGATAAGATTTCTATTAGTTGTAGTAACTTGGAGTTTGCAAGAACAGTTAATAAATTTGTTGTTTCAATGATAATGTGGTTCTATTGTTTTTTATATGAAGTATTTTACTTATGTTGGCTTTACTTTCTGTTAGAGAAATCCAGAATAATAGCACCTGTTCAGCAATCCAGAAATAGACAAGCTGCAACAAATGCCTAACAATTCTTTTTTCCCTTCTATATAATCAAATAAGCATCCAATTCAATTGAGCATCAAACAATAAAAAAAACAGAGAGAAAGACACCAAGATTTTACGTGGAAACCCCAAATTAGGTAAAACCACGGGACACTTCGGCCATTTAAATCATCAACTATATCAAATGGGTAAACAATGTTGTTCAATACAAGCCTAGAGGTAATATAATAAAAGTTATCAATTAACCTCATTCTAAATTGTCATTCACATACATTATCATCATCACTAAAGATGACTAACCAAATGGAGAAGGGGATAAAGGAAATTAGAAGAAGAACCTACTGTTTCAATGGAGGAAGAAGGAGAGAGAACAAAAATCAAACTACTGTGTTTTTTTTCTTTAATTAAATATGCCCTAATGGACTTTATTAATTTGTCAGGCCCAACTGCCAAATGAGTTGACCCAACAAATTTCCCCCGTCAGCGCAACTTCGCGGGCTCCAATAAACTCGCTTTCTCCCGACAATCTTCAAAGTTGTCCTTAGGCAATGATTTCGTAAACATATCGGCACCATTCTCACTTGTATGAATATTCTTCAAGTTCATCTCTTTTGCCTCAAACACATCACGTATCCAATGATATCTCACGTCGATGTGTTTGGATCTCGAATGAAAAGTGAATTCTTTGAGAGATGAATGACACTTTGACTGTCGTAAAACAAAGTGAACTTCTCTTGCTTTTGGCCCAACTCTTGTAGAAACTTCCTCATCCATAACACCTTTTTACATGCCTCAGTAGCTGCAATATACCAGCTTCTGTAATAGACAAAGCAATACACTTTTGTAACCTTGATTGCCATGAAATAGCACCGCCTGCAAAGGTAACCAAAAAACCTGTTACGGATTTTCTTGAATCAACATCACCCGCCATATTAGAATCTGTAAAGCCTTCCAAAATATTAGTATCACTTCTGAAGCATAAACGTGCTTTTGAAGATCCTCAAAGATATCTGAGAATCCACTTAACAGTCAACCAATGTTATTCTCCCGGGTTGGAGAGATACCGACTGATAACACCAACTGTGTGTGCTATGTCCGGTCTTGTACATACCATGACATACATAAGACTACAAACTGCGGAAGCATAAGGTACTTTCTTCATTTCATCTTTCTCTTCTCAATGTACTTCTCTTGTGATAGCCAAAATGTTCTATTCTTTGTCTCTTGTGATTTCCATGCCTATGATCTGCTTCACTAAACTCAAATCCTTCATCGTAAAAGACTTGTTCAAATCCCTTTTGAGCTTCTCAATTTTCGCAATATCTTGCCCAACAATCAGTATATCATCAACATAGAGCACAAGAATAATATAATCATTAACATTATATCTCTTGATGAAAACACAATGTTCAGAAGTAAGATGTACCCATTTGCTTCCATGAAGGAGTCAAATTTCCTATACCATTGTCTAGGCGCTTGCTTGAGCCCATATAAGCTTTTCCTCAACTTGCATATAAGATCTTCTTTACCTTTAACTTTGAAACCCTCGGGTTCTTCCATATAGATTTCTTCCTCCAAGTCACCATGGAGAAATGCAGTCTTCACATCTAGTTGTTCAATTTCCAAATCTTGACTAGCATCATTGGGTTGTGTTTGTGGTGTACGAATCCTACCATTATCGAATAATTCTTTCTCCGTATACTTCGACTTTTTTTTTCAAAGTCTTCAATGGTCTGAACATCAAAGAATATCACATCTCTGCTTCTAATGAGTTTCTTGTTAACCGGATCCCAACATCGGTACCCAAATTCTCTATGGCCATACCCAATAAAGATACATTGTCTCGTCTTACTATCAAGCTTAGCTCTCTCATCTCGAGGAACATGAACAAACACTTTACAACCAAAAACTCTCAAGTGATCATAAAAACATCTTTACATCTACAAACTCTTTCTGGAACGTCGTCATCTAAAGGACTTGAGGGTAAAAGATTTATCATATCAACCGATGTTTTCATTGCCTCTCCCTAAAAGAACTTTGGCAAATTAACATGAGACAACATACACAAAATTCTCTCATTGATAGATCTGTTCATCCTCTTTTTTTGGCACAATCTTTAAAAACTTGATCCCATGACTTTTACAGTATTCCACAAATGGTCCTCTGTATTCGCCACCATTGTCCGAACAAATACATTTCAATTTCTTCCTAGTTTCTCTCTCCACTTTAGCGTGAAACAACTTAAAATAATCTAATGCTTTATCCTTAGTCTTCAAGCAATAGGCCTACACCTTCCTTGAGCAATCATTGATAAAAGTGATGTAATAATGAGCACCACCTAAAGTCAAGGAATCCGTATAACATATGTCTATCTGAACCATATCTAGGATATTGGGTTTCCTAGATAGAGAGAAACTTTTTGATAAGAAAAATTAACTAAGTTAATTTTCAAACCGACCACACATTACAATTTTTGAATATTTATTCTAAATAATCAAAAAGGGAGAAATTGATAGAAAATAATTGTTATAACTTATGAAAAGTTTAATGAATAGATAAAACTAAGTTCAAATATATATGTTAAACCGCTAAGTTATATCAAGTATATTAATTGGTTTAAATATAACAAGAAGTTGTTGTAGCGTAGTGGTAAACACCTCTGCTTGTCACACAGGTGATCAGGGATCAAATCTCAGGGATCAAATCTCACTGGCTATAAATAATATTTAAAGTTTTGCTATTTCAGGGAAACTGAGCATTCGGTTGGAAATATATATATATCCTTCAGTTTGAAGTAAAAGGCTCTGGTCAAACCGGCTAGGTCAACCGGTTCGGTCAGTAAAGTTCAGTCAACCGGAGATCGGTCAAACCGGTTCGGTCAGTAAAGTTCAGTCAACCGGCTCGGAGTCCGATCAAACCGGATCAGTCAACCGACCCTTAATGAAGCATGGCCGGTCATAAATGAGTTCCGGTTTATTAAATGCTCCGGTTGATTAAATGCAGCCGCTCCAGTCATAAATGCTACGGTTATTAAATGAGCCGCTCAGTCATAAATATGTTCTGGTTGATTAAATGCTGTCAAGCTCCGGTTATTAAATGAGTAATATAAATCCAGAAGCAATCTCTAGGCAGCAGGTAGCTGTCAGGCATGCTTATCCAAATCTAGAAGCAATCTCCAGGCAGCAGGTAGCCGTCAGGCATGCTTATCCAAATCCAGAAGCAATCTCCAGGCAGCAGGTAACTGTCAGGCGGCCGGCTAAGAGCATGTTTGCCATGTGTCCAACATGCAAACCGGCTAAGTGCATGTCTGCCATGTGTCCAACATGCAAATCGGCTAAGTGCATGTCTGCAATGTGTCCAAAATGCAAACCGGCTAAGCGCATGTCTGCCATGTGTCCAAATTGATCTGTCCAAGAGGGAAGGCGTGCAAGCCTCTTGATCATTACAGGTTTCCAGCGGCCAATCTCCTGAAGAGATAAAATATGACCGTTGTCATATTTTTATATAAATAGAAGCCAAGGAAGAAATTTTGTCAAGCATCAAATTGTCCAAAAACGTTTCAAAAAGTTATTAAGAGAGAGAAAGAAATTTATTGTTTCATTTACCGAAAGTTGTATTGTGTTGTGTTATTGTATTACATCATAGTGAGTGGTGTAACCGACGAGTAGCGATTAAGGCTTGTTCGGCATTGTGTGAGTGTTGTAACATTCAAGTTAGTGGAGATCCTTCTCATAATCTGAGAAGAAGGGGTGACGTAGGAGGGTTTGCTCCAAACATCCATAAAAATTTTGTCTCGTGTCTTTTATTTATTTCCTGCTTATTTATTCCAAAAAACTGAAATACATTAACCGAAATATAATCCTACTCCAATAATCAAAACCGGTCCATTTCTCTATTCTAACCGACTCCTCCTAAATACTCTACAAACCGAATCGTATTTGTTGTTTCAGATTGAAACGGACATTTCCGCACTTGAACTCGGTTCAAGAGTCTGTGACAATCTGTGTAGTGTTAAGAGCGGTTATAGTCTCTAACCGGACTATCACCAAAGTGTTGTGTGTGTTGTAAGAGGCCTCCCTTCTTAAAACCGGAAACACCTCGGTCCTCCAAGGGCGTCCCCGATCCTAACACTTTTGAATGAAACTCTATGTTGCTTACCAACTAAGTAATCTGTGCATGTCTTCAAATCTGTGGACTTTAAGCCCTGAAGATCGATTGTGTTGGAGAGAACTCGCATGTGATTCTAACTTAAGTGACCAAGTCGCTTATGCCAAAGCTGTGCTAAACAATCATTAACTGTATTTGCTTCTCCCCCGTAAGACATAGTCACTGTCACATAAAGAGAACCGGCTTTTTTTCCTTTAGCTATCACCAAAGACCCCTTAGTGAGTTTCCATTTTCCTTCACCAAAATAACTATGATAGCCCTCATCATCAAGAATACTAGTAGAGATCAAATTCATCCGAATATCGGGAACATGTCGAACATTCTTCAAAAGTAGCTTGCACGAAGTGTTAATATTCAAACAAACATCTCCTTTTCCAACAATCTTACACGTAACATGGTTTCCCAACGTCACTGAACCAAACTGTCAGTGTAAGAAGCAAATATATCACAACGATTGGTGACATGATAAGAAGCACCCGAGTCTACCACCCATTGTTTATCTTGAGAAACAAGGTTGATACTATCATTGTCGTAAACAATATCGATGTCGTTACCACCCACATCTGCAACCTTACTACTTCCATTTTTCTTATTCTCTACTTTTGTTCCTACTTCAAAGATCTGCACTAATACTTTTTGTGTCCTGGCTTGCCACAATGATAACATGTAATCTCTTTTCTCGAGTTGAATGTTCCCCGTGAACTGTCTGAACTGTAACTACGATTCTTTGGAGTTTTACTTTTATTTCTACCCCTTCTCTCGGTCACGAACACCTGACTTGAAGTTGAGAAGCCCCATTCTTTTTTTTTAGCCTCTTCATTCAACATACTCTCTTTCATCATTTTCAAAGTGAGCTTACCTTATGGAACAAAATTGGTAATTGAATCCACAAGTGTCTCCCAACTATCAGATAGGGAATTAATCAAACACATAACATGAAGCTCATCATCAAATTTCATTCCTATCGCAGCCGACTCATTTAGAATCCCCTGAAAAGCATTTAGATGCTCGGACATAGAAGACCCATCTTGATATTTCAACGAGCAAAGCTTCCTAAATACAAATGCTATGTTTTGAGTGTTGTTATTCTCATACAACTCACTCAAAATAGTCCACACTTTATGAGCTTTAACCTTAGTAGCCACATGCTGATACACACTATTATCAACCTTTTTCCTGATTTTACCAACTGCCTTTCTGTTCAGCTTCTTCCAATCTGCATCTGTCATAGCCTCTGGTTTGCCTTTATCACCCAAAAATAATGTCTTCATAATCATAATTACACAATAAGTCCTCCATCCGTGACTTCTAAATTGTGTAATTGGTAGCCGTGAGTTTGATCATCGTGCCATTACTACTCAACGATTCTTCCATTTGAATTAAAAAAGTATCACCACCAAACGAACTCAGCTCTGATACCACTTGTTGGAGAAATCTAGAATAATAGCACCTGTTTAGCAATCTAAAAATAGACAAGCTACAACAAAGGCCTAATAATTCTTTTCCCCTTATGTATAATCAAATAAGTAGCCAATTCAATTAAGCATCAAACAATCAAACAATCAAAAAAATAGAAAGCAAGACACCAAGATTTTACGTGGAAAACCCAAATTAGGTAAAATCCACGGGACACTTCGGCCTCTTAAATCATCTACTATATCAAATGGGTATACAATGTTGTTCAATATAAGCTTAGAGGTAATCTAATACAAGTTATCAATTAACCTCATCATAACTTGTCATTCACATACATTATCATCATCACTAAAGATGGCTAACCAAATGGAGAAGGGGATAAAGGAAATTAGAAGAAGAACATGCTTCTTCAATAGAGGAATTGCTGCTTCAATGAAGGAAGAGGAGAGAGAACAAAAACCAAAATGTTGTGTTTTTTTTCTTTAATTAAATATACTCTAATGGACTTTATTAATTTGTCAGGCCCATTTGCCAAATGAGCTGACCCAACACTTTCTACAATTTTGAAATATCTAATTTTCATGTGATTTTTGTAGATTTTTTGATATAGGAAGATTTAAGAAATGAAGAAACTAAACTTATATATGTCTATTCATGTTTTGCAAGTTTGAAAAATGAAGTAACTGAACATATATGTTTATATAGGTTCAAAATTTTAAATGTCTATTCATGTTTTGGAACATATATATTTTGAATAGATTGTTAGAACATGTTTTATGTTATATATAATGTTGTTTAATTTGAATATATAATAGGTTTTAATTTAAATATCAGGTTTCTAGATTAATTTTTTTTTTAGTAATTTCTAATCAATAACGTCAATAGTAAAATGGACTTTATTGATCAATAACGTTTGTAGGGAAAATGGACTTTATTGATCAATAATGTTAGTAGAAAAATGAACTTTATTGATCAATAACGTCCGAAGAAAAATCGGCCATTATTGATTAATAACGACGACAGAAAAAACGGCCTTTATTGAGTAATAACGTCTGAACAAAGTTCGAACGTTATTGGTGATTTTTTCAATAACGACGCGGGTTCTACCATCTATGAACGTCCGTAATTTAACCGAAAATTATTAATTAGTGCCGACCAAAATAATATAAATAACGGCCAAATTTCCGGATGTTAAAAATTCATTTTTTACTAGTGTTCAAACTTAGCAGATGCTAATGGAAGTTTTTTTTAAGGGCATTGTTGATATTTTTTTTATGTTTTTGGTCAGATAATTAGATTTATGTATTTTAATTAGTGAAGTAAAGTCAATCATACATATTCTTTAATATCACATAATTGGTTAAAGGAGCATCACAAAATACACAAAAACATGAAGTTCCTACAGTTAAAAGCATCACAAAAACATACAAAAAATTAAGTTCCTACAGTTAAGAGCATCACAAAAATATACAAAAACATGAATTTTCGAAAGTTAAGAGCATCACAAAAACATACAAAAAAAAGGAAGTTTCTACAGTTAACACTTAAGTTGAAATTTTGAAAATGTTAGCCTTCTCAACATCTTCAAACTTAGCTCATCATGATTCATGTGGTGGCACGTTTCTCTCCATAATAGCTTCTTATGTTCTGCTCTTCATGTTCATAGACCCTTTTTTGCATATATGTATCTGGAAGTTTACCAATCCGAGACATTGTTTTCAGAATAAAAAGATCAATTTCATGATGTTTCGAGTTTTCATAATGTTTATTAGTGAGCTCGAATATATTTTTTTCTTTTGTATCATACACATTGTGCACAATAAACATTGGAGGTTGTTTACTTACTAGTATCGACCTGTTTTGAGAGATAAAGTGCACTATGCACGTGTGGATAACCGATTCCGCAGGGATCTCCTCAAGGTGAAAACTAAAGAACAACACCCCTTTGTCACATGATTTCCAATTGTTACCTGCTTCTTTTTCTACTTGCTTGGGGCGATAAAATATTTGATAGGTAAGCATGATACTCTCATCTACAGTTTGAGAAATATTATGTGCAAGTGTGCAGTGAAAATAAAAATCAAAATCATGACTCAATATACCAAAATATGCATTCATCATATAAATAAACAAAACCCTTGTTCACTTACATCACACATCCAAAACTAGTATTCAAAGAACCAAAAAAATTGTTTGAAAAACTTAAATAGAGTATAAAAAGAGATTATTGTTCTTCCCTTTTAACTCGAGGATCGGTTGGACTCATTTCTTGACCGGGAACCATGTTGAAGAAGGAAGGATAGCCGCGACCACCACGATTGCCTCCATTTGATCTTCCACCGCGTTCACCACCACTAGTATGTCCACCTTGATCAACATTGGATAGCCTACTCCGGCCACCACCACTTCGACCTCCACGCTCACCACCGCTTCGACCTCCACCTCTCTTGGTTGGCCTAGGATTGTCATCGGTGCTTGGAGCTCGCCTGGATCTTGTGCCGGTTGACACACCATCGTTTCTTCTACTTGACTTACCTTGAGATGGTCGAGGTTGAGCACATTCAGCATTGGCCTTTGCGTCCTCCTTTGCTTGAAACTTCCTTGCAATTGAGTCAGCAAACTCTTGTCGTTCATTGTCATTTCTACTCAAACAGCCCTGAATTTCCACCATCTGATTCTTCACAAGACTGAATTCTTCTAAGGTCTCCTTGTGGCGTTCATCATTGAATTGCCTTTCAATGTCCAGTAATTCACTTTGACGACTAAAGAGTTACTTTTCAAACTTTGAGAAGTTTAGATTTGCGACATGAGTCTCATATGTGTTCTTCTTCAAAGAGTTGTCCAGTTCAGTAAGGACCTTGATAATCTTGCAGAAACCCTCTCTTTCTTCTTCCTTCGTGTTCATGGCCTTTGTCATGTCTTCTGAATCTATGAGAGCATAAACCTCATAGATCTTAACACCTTGTTTCCTTGAGCAGAAGATTCTTCATGTGATGAAATCTCTTCCGACTCTGCTGCCATGCTCTGAATTGGCTCAATGTTAGTGTGAATCTGCAAGGATTGCTCCGGTTGATTCATTTCAGCTTTCCTAGCAGCTTCATCTCGCTCTTCTTCTTCAATTTCTTCTTCATCTCTCTCAAATCTCTCATACATATTTCCTTTGTAGTCTAGAGGAATGTTGATATTTTCATGAACATTTCCCACAAATGGTGTCGGAAAATTGACGGGGCTTGATAAACGTTGTTTGTTGATCCTGTTCCTCCTCAGATGAGGAACTTTCTTCTTCAGCATTCTTTTCTTTGAAGGGTTCCCCCTCAGATCTGACAGTTCCTGGCTGAGTAACCTCGACCACTTTCTCTTGAACAACCTTTGTTCTCGCAACAGGGGTTAACATCTCATTTTCTTCAATAGGAGCTTGAACAGACTCCTCAATCACATCTTTTATAAGAACTTCTTCTTTATTTATCTCAAGAACTTGTTCAGGCTCTTGGACAATCACTTCTTCTTCTTCTTCATTCGGAATCTCTTGAATATGTTGATCCATAATGTGTCTAGCTCATCATCTCATTAGCATCTAGCATCTAGCTCATCAGCTCTCTTGAATAGGTTGAATAGGTTGATCTCTTGGCAGAAAGATTCCCGAATTCGATCAAGAGAGAAGCATCTAGCTCATCAGCATCATTCTCAGCATCAAGAGTATCCATAGCTTCATCATCATTGAGAGGTTCTGCGCCAGAGCAATCGGCGCCATGAATGAGTCGAGAAGCTACCGAGACGTAACTGTCCAAGATATCGTTTAGTTTCTTCACAACCTTCATTTCCACTTCAGATCCTTTCTCAGCAGGATTGAAGTTAGCTTTCCTGGCTTCAAAGATTGGGAAAAGAGCTTTTCCATACAGACAAGCTTCCACTAAATCTTTTCTCTTCAGAGCCTCAGCAATCTCTGAAGTTCTTACCCATTTCAGAACTTTTTTTTCGTTTGACACCCGCTTCTTCCATTCTTTCGTTATAGCAGAGTTTGACAAAGATTCATTATACTTGGATGACAGACTCTCCATGGACCAAGATTCATAAATCTCCAGTTTCTCAACCGTAATAACTTTAACTTGCTCTAAAATGAGGTCAACAATCCTTGTTGCCTCCGATACTTTTTCAGGAGCTTGAGTTGCGATTTTCTTGCCTTTTCCAACAACCTTTATGTGTTTTGGAGTAGGTCTAGGTTCACCGATCACGATTTCACCTATCTGTCTTCTGGAACGCATCAGTTTAAATGCAGATTGAGGTTTCTTACAGAGCTCAGCAGGAAGCTCCACACGAACAACTTTCCCAGCTACCAATTAATCTTTAGGAACTGGAACAGAAACTTCTCGTTCAGTAGATTGACCAGCAACAAGGATAAAATCAGCACTTTGATCTAGTTGAGATGACTCTGTAACACCGGCGGCTACTAGATCAGTTGGAACAACAGAAGACACATTCCTATCAATATTTTCAACATTTGGACCGGTTGACTCAACAGAAGGCCCTTTAGCAGATTCTCTCAACGGAGAAAACACAGATTCAGCTTGTTCCACAATAGGAACATCAAACTTAGGCACAACGACCAGAGATTTAGAAGAAGTTATGTTTATAGATTTAGACGCGCAGGGCGCCTTCGTCTTCTTGTCCTTTGAGACACATGATCTCGAAGGCTTCTTCAAAATGGTTGAGGGAGTGGATAATGAGGACATCGGAGTTGCAGCAAGTATGCATGGACTTTTCCTTAACCTTGAATCGACAGATTCAGAGTCCTTCTTGGTTGAACTCTTCAAACTGGAGGAACTAGCCTCCGACTCATTCATCGCTTTCGATCCCTTTGCCCCTGTTGACATCACAGAAGCAGACGGTTGCTTGGATCGGGTAGAGGGCTTTCCACCAGTTTGGTAACTAGAAGCACCAGATGCAGATTCAAGGTTATTCTTCAATCTCGTCAGTGTGTTAGCCACTGTAAGGGCAATATATACTCTTGGAGAGTTGATCTGCACAGGTTCACCAACAGGAACTCCCAAATGCTTCAACAGATGACTCAGTTTAGCCGTAAACGTTATGCTTTCCTTGTTCGTCTGACAGATAGAAAAGCACAAGTTCTAGAAAAGGGTATGAGCCCAGTTTACCTGGATTTCCTTTGAGATAGCACACATATAGTCAAAACGGTCTTGACTATAGAGATGGAAAGAGCCAAATTTCCCTTGTAGTGCCTTTGCCACCATGTCGTTCAGTAGAATTAAATGTGATTTTAACGCCTTCTTGAGTCCATTTACATGGATTATCGAACCATCGGAAGAAAAGGTTCTCTTCATCTCCTCCATGATTTTTGAAGATAGGATCAATTCGAATAAGTGTCCCTCTGTCGGAAGTTCAAAGAACTCCGCATAAACTGCTTCATCGAATGAGAACTCCATGCCGTTGACGGTTGCTACGATGGATTCACCCACCATAGTTGTCGTTTTGAAGAACTCGTGAACTTCTTTTTCATAAAAAATAAACGGAACGCCAAGATACTTCCTTAACCCAGAATATTCTAGGGTTCGGAACATCTCCACCACCTCCGGTTGATCGAAAGTGTACACAGATAGAAAATCCACCTGCAAAGTACAGTGACCAAGAGTGATTTTTTTCACCATTTTCGAAGGAATATGAAACGTGTTGGGTCAAATTATTTTGACTAAGTGTTGAAATAATTTAACCATTGATATTTTTGATGATGAAATAACTTATGAGTTTTGATACAGGTGTATTAAGACAATGTGTTATAAGACTTGGATCTAAAGAGTATCATTAGACCGATTTTCGCTTTCATTGCATAGAATTAGACGTACAGTCTAACTTAGTGGAGTTAGACGTGTAGTCTAATAGACGTGTAATTAGACGGATGGTCTAATAAATACACGGAATTAGACGTAACTCTAATAGAATTAGACGTACAGTTTAACTCATTGGAGTTAGACGTGTAGTCTAATAGATGTAAAGAATTAGACACAAGACTAATGAATACACGAATTAGACGTAAGTCTAATAGAATTAGACGTACAATCTAACTCATCAGAGTTAGACGTGTAGTCTAATAGATGTAAAGAATTAGACGCAAGTCTAATGAATACACGGAATTAGACATAAGTCTAATAGAATTAGACGTATAGTCTAACTCATCGGAGTTAGACGTGTAGTCTAATAGATGTAAAGAATTAGACGCAAGTCTAATGATTACACGGAATTAGACGTAAGTCTAATAGAATTAGACGTACAGTCTAACTCATCGAAGTTAGATGTGTAGTCTAATAGATGTAAAAAATTAGACGAATGGTCTAATGAATACACGGAATTAGACGTAAGTCTAATATGTTTGTAATTAGACGGGTAGTCTAATTGATATTCGGAATTAGACGTACAGTCTAACTCATTGGAGTTAGACGTGTAGTCTAATATATTTGTAATTAGACCGGTAGTCTAATTTATGCGGAATTAGAAGTGCAGTCTAACTCAGTGGAGTTAGACGTGCAGTCTAATAGAATATGAAAGTTAGACGTGCGTCTAACTCCTTCAGACAAGTCTGAGGTAGAACCGGAATTAGACGTGCAGTCTAACTCAATGGAGTTAGATGTGCAGTCAAATGGTTATTGAATAATTAGACATGTGGTCTAATTAATGAAAGTTAGACGTGCGTCTAACTCCTTTAGACAAATCTGAGGTAGAACCGGAATTAGATGTGCAGACTAAATCAGTGGAGTTAGACGTGCGGTCTAATAGTTATTGAATAATTAGACGTGTGGTCTAATTAATGAAAGTTAGACGTGCGTCTAACTCCTTCAGACAAGTCTGAGGTAGAACCGGAATTAGACGTGCAGTCTAACTCAGTGGAGTTAGACGTGCAGTCTAATGGTTATTGAATAATTAGACGCGAGTCTAATTCTATTAGACCAGGCGGTCTAATAGACGTTTTTCTATTAGAAGGAGATGAATTATTTCATTAGACTGATTTTCACAGTTTAAGTAGTTTAAGTAGTACGCTTGAATCTAGCATTTCTCCTACCCACGTGTTATAGCTGTACCCTACTTCTACTCCACTTTCTAGTGAAGATTAGTACATCAGCTATACGCATCCAATCAAGGAATGCCACGTAAGAGATTTTTCCTAAATTACTTGTTTTGCAGGTACATCCCTGATGGAATATTCGGCGCACTACCAGTTCTGTACGGCCACGATCCTTGTGCTCAGAACCTGCTGTGTACAATGGAGGTTTTCCAATAGAAGAGTGCCACGTATCAATCTTGAAGTTTCGATCGTTGCCAATCTTTCTTACTGAAACTACAGAGAATTCAAGCTTTTAAATATTGTGAAACTTCTTTCTGATTGTACTGTGTGTGAATCGAGAGAGAGCTAGAATCAAAACACCTTTAGCTGAGTGATATTCTTTATCTTGTACTTGAATAGAAAGTGTTCTGTTTAATAGTGAGCTAAGTGTGTGTGTAAACTGTATTTGATTCTAATCATATTATAGTGAATCCTTCCGGTGGTTGGAAGAAGGGGTGACGTAGGAGAGTTTCTCCGAACATCCATAAACAAACTATTGTGTTCTTCTTTTCTATCATCTTTTCATATTTCATCTTGTGCTTCAAACCCAAGTAAACAATTCCGCCTTGAATCCATTTCAAGTGTTTACACAAGTTTGCGTAGAATAGAAAGCGAATTAAATCTCTAAAAGGATTTCTTTCAAACCGTTTTTCATAAGCCTTCATCCTTAGCTAGACCCCCGTCTCTATCGATAAAGTCGATCCTATCAAAACGACACAATATTTCAGAGAGATTTAGTGAGAGAAATGCAAGGAGAACTAGGGTTCTTAAGAGTTTCGAAGGATTGAAAACTTTCAAGCTCATGCACTAATGTCCTTATATAGATGGAAGAGGGAAATACAGAATAACTGTCTCTTCTTAAAGGTATGGCCCATTAATAAATGTTAGACGTCCTTTTTCAACAAATCATCATTAAAAATGAGGGTATATCAGTCATTTTCTCTAAAATTGAGAGACACGTGTCTTCATGTTATTAAGAGATGACTGTTTGATGTTTTGAACGGGAAAAGTAAATAGCTCTCAACGTAGGACAGCTGTCCTTGATCAGTCTAATCAGCACGTAGTTAGACGTTTTTCTTACTCCACAAATCCATATAACAAACCATCTATTAGACGGATGAGTCTATTAGACGCATACGTATAATTCCGTGTTATAAAAATCCGTCTAATGTCTATTAGACGTGTAAGTCTAATTCTGCATAAACACCATGTGTTAGACGTGTGTTTGATTAGACGTGAGCATCCTCTTGCTCGTGACGTAAAAACGTCTAACGTCTATTAGACGTGTCCGTCTAATTGCGTAGATATAACACCTCAACATGTAGACTTAGATGAAGGGATTTTGAGCAAAAATATGTCTAAGTACACACTGTTTCTTTCAGACACCCTTGTGTAATTAGACCGATTAAGGATATTCGTCTGGAGAGTATCTTTACTTCCAAAGTAATTTTCCCTCTCAGTATGTATATGGACATAAGAATGTAGTAAATAATTTTTGTGGTCCAAAGACCAAAAACATTTTTAATCAAATAAAACATTTATTCTACTAGAATGGCAAATGCCATTGTTGATCTTCCAGGCTGTGTACTAAGAGGAGTACTCTTCTAGATTCCTTCCTACAATCCTCCTGCATCACCTATAAAAGAAACTATTTACACATTTTGGTACCCATACTCAATTGGGTCCTCGATCAATTAGTCCCTTCGAAATCCATATCTGAGTTATTCTGATGGACTTTCCATTTTGTGTTGTGATTAATGCATAAGATTTTGACTTAGCAGATGACTTCCTGCTAGCCACTGATCCTTTAACTTTTGAAGAAGATTTTCTTTTAAAACTCCTTGACTTAGAGTCAGGTTTTAGATTTCCCGACTTGTTAGCTGCTTCTAGCTTATTCTTAAGCCAGCTTACAGTAGGCAGAACATAAACTATTTGTTAGATAAATTAGACCGGTTAAAATAAGAACTTAACAAAAACAAATTTCCTGTGCAGGAACGGTCAAGAACCTTGAACGGTCAAAAATCTGACCGGTCAAGAATCCAACCGATCAAAGAATCTAACCGGTTAGAAGAAGAAGCAAAGGATGTATCCAAAACCGGAAAGTTATCCGGTTAAACTAAAGCTATGAACAACCGGTAGACATCCTAAACTGAAATGCATCCAACCGAAAAAATGATGAAGAAACTACTTAGAGAAAGAAGCCAAGATTATCAAACTAAGTACAATCTACAAATTAGTGCAAACGAACACTTTGAGTATCTGCGGAAGATGATACCAAAGGAAAAGACTGTAACATTGCCATATTCATACAAGTCTGATGATACTCTGCAGGCTGCAGAAGATTGCCTGAAGAAACAGTTTCAATTTTGGTACAAGTCAAAGGTGCAGTTCTCTAGATGCAAGTAACCGGCCAACCGGCGGTTGCCATATTAAGTAAAAGACAAATGAAGTCTGTCTGCTCCATGCCTTGGAAGCTTAAACCGCAATTAATGCAATGTTAAACATCTGCTCAACCAATTAGATTCAAGGATTACCCTAAAGGTATCCGTTGAAGAAATGTGACCGTTGGCACATTTCACCTATAAAAGAAGGAGCTGAAGAGGAGTAAATTCAGTTTTGAGAGTTCCATAAGTTCTAAGAGATACAACAATCAAGAGCGCCAACAACCCAAGTTACAAGTTGTGTTTATCTCTCTACAAGATTAAAATCTTAAGTGTGCATTTGAAGTGTGATTACAATTTCCGTGAGAATTGTAAGAGTGTTTATCGAGCAGAAAATAAGACTCGATCGTGTATTGTGTTTGTGTATTTCTTAGTGAATATCCTTCTCGCGGATTCGAGAAGAGGGGTGACATAGGAGTTTTGTCTCCAAACATCCATAAAAACATGTGTCTTTTTCTTTACTTTCTGTCGGTTCTTCACACTGTCATAACCGAACTGATTCATTAAACTTCAAACAGACCTCCTAATCTCCAAACCGATATTCTTCAAAACCTATCTCTATTCATCCTGTGTGTGTTGCTTCGACCTGAAACAAACCACTTCCGTATTTGAACTGGGTTCAAGGGTTTGTGACAGTTTGTGTAGTATTGAAACCCGGTGTTAATCTCTAATCGGATTAAACCGGCTGGACCCCGGTTCGCCATCAGCGATCTAGATACTCTTATCTAGTCAAGGGTAGGAGGAACGGTTTTCGACTTCACCGAGCAAGACTTCGCTCGGTGCTTCGACCTTCCCAAAGAAGGTCTTACAGACCTATCCGTTACGGCTGAACAGAAAGCCGAAATATCCCTGGAATTTTCCCGATTCAACTCTCCGGTCGATGATCACGGTGCATGGTCATCGTTGAGGGCCGAATATCAGCTCCTCAATGATATCATTGGTAAGGCCATCCTGGGAAAGGATGTCACCAATATCTACTGTTCCACGATCTTTAACATCATGACCGCCATAACATCCGATACTCCGGTAAACTGGTCTAGGCTGCTGTTTGACATCCTAATCTAGATGATCAATACCCGACACACCGGTTTTATTCCTCAAATAAGTTCTCTACTCATCGAACTCGGGGTTCCACTCTGTCCGGGCGAAGGGCTGCATCAACCCCAGGTCTTGACCAGGGATTCCGCGGATTTCTATGAGCGGTTTGAGAAAGCATGGAAGAAAAAGAACAGAAACATCATCTCCTCCGGCCATTAAAGAGTCACTCCTTCGGACAACCGGTCATTTTGCTTCAAGCACCGGTTGTACTTCTATCTATTTTTAATCAGTTATGGATTTCTTCGGTCTATTGTAGCTCATCTTTTCCATTAAATGCTCTTACGTTCCCTCTCATTTCAAATCTATTTAAGAAGCCTCTCACTCTCACTCCAATACATTCCAAGACAAACATTCTACATCTCTAAGCAAAATCTGAAAAATGTCTCATTCCATCCTCAGAAACTATTTGTGCATCGATTTTGATTCAGTACTATCCATGGAGGACGATGAAACAAGGAAATACTTTTTGAATCTCTAGTTGACACCGGCCTCCGCGATTTTCTAGAGGAATCCGGACCTCTCCTCATTCTATAGGTACTGGAATTCTTCTTCAATGCACATATACATAACGGTGCCATTGTCTCCACTATGAAAACCAGTGTCATCGTTCTCCTGGAAAGCCGACTCGCCGGGATGTTCAACCTTCCAACCGAGGGGTTTTCGGACTTTCCACCACGGGTGGGCAATTCAGCTGATGATTACGCTGAATTATTCTCCGGCTCCGATATACCGGTTCCAGACCACGGCCTTAAGGCCAATCTTGATCCCCACATTCAACTCCTGCACGAGATCGTTAATCGGTCGATCATCTGCCAGTCCCCCAATCAAAACTACACCAGAAGAACCTTTGACATGATGACCTATATCGTCAGCTCAATCCTCATCAATTGGGCATCGGTCATCTTTAACAATCTAAAGACTATGGTCGAAACGAAGAAACGGTTCGGCTATGCTCCTCACTTGAGCCGGGTCATTCGGACCTTCGTTCCAAATCTTGGACCGGGTACACCGGTGAATCTTTCAAATGTTCTCAACGAGGAAGTGGTGGAAAACAAATTCTCTAGAATGATTTAGGTTCTAAGTCGGTTAATTTTTTTTTAAATAAAAACAAACTAAAAACCTTATTTTGTACTTCAAACCGATTTTCATATCGGTTCTATCTTTATCATGTCTTTCTTCGTTAATCGAATATCAATTTAAATTATAAGGTTCAAAAATCGGTTTAAATTCTTCATCGTTTAAATCGCTTACCGCTTCATTAACTACCGATTTAATTAATTCCCGCCAAAAGGTCTCCCGCCAAAAGATTGTCGCCAACTCGTTTTGCAGGGAAACTTGGCGCCTTTTCTTGATGTGACGGCTCGCGAATCACATTCCAGGCCGCTGCCTATAAATAACTTCATTTGTCTCATTTTTACTCTCTTCCGCGAATCAGCTTTCTCCCTCTAGCAATCATCTAATCCTCAAACTTTCAATCTTTCCAACTCCCGATCTCTCTAAACAAAATGGGTCGTGATTCTGCACTCTTTAACCACATTTTCAAGTTGATTTCGAAGAGATTCGAACCAACGGTTCGACGGAGGCTAAACAAGTCTTGGAACTCATATATGCCTCGGGTCTGGAACATTTTCTAAACGGACCATTCGTCATGTATCAAGATGCGGTCACGGAGTTCTTTCAAACTGCTGTACTCAATGAAGAAACTATATCCGCAACGGTCGGTGGAAAGCCGTTTAAAGTTACAAAGGAATCGGTTGCTGAAGCTCTCCGCCTACCGACAGAAGGGAGTGACTTCACCGTGGACACAAACGAGGACGAACTTCTTACGGTTCGCTGTGCTGTATCGAATACTAACCAACCGAAAGTAGTGTCCGGTAAGAAAACAGACCTAAGACCAGAATATAGGCCACTTTGCGAAATTATCTCAAAGTCAGTCCAAGGAAGAGGAGGCAACTACGACAGCCTAACTAGTTCAAAGATTGAGATGCTAGTCGGCATAGTTACAGGAATTCAAGTCAACTAGACCAAGGTTATTTTCTCCAACCTTTGTGAGATGGTAGATCCGACCTCAAAACGGTCTCAGTGATATGTTGTTCCGCTCGGCAAGCTGATGCGCCACTCAAATATTGAAACCGGCCCGGGTGTTCTTATACCTTCCAGCAAGATAATAAGATCTACCCACTTTCTGAAAACAGTGGTTCGACCGAGCAGAGCGAAAGCCTCAACCGCTAAACAATCATCCACTCTCCCTAGAAAATCGCAGCCTAGAAAGAAGAAGGCACCGGAGGGAGAACAATCCGGAAGCAAGGCGGTTCCCCACACATCCAGATCGGCTAATATTCAAGCCGACATTCCTAATTCGGAGGATTCCGCGTCTAGCTCTAGCCGCACCAACTCCAACGACACCGAGCAGAATCGGTCAGACAAAGGAAAAGGGAAGGTCGTCGATGAAAATCCGGCCACAAATGTTAATAATGAATCTGGTCCAGCTAGTCAACCGGAGGCATTTAGATCCGCGGACGACGACGTTCAACAATTGGAAGAGGGACTTGTTTCCCAAATAATAGAGCAGGTATTGAAACAGGCTCATGTTGTGAGCGATGTCTACTATCAGTGGGCTCTTCAATGGAAGGAAGTCGGTTATACCGAAATGTTACCAGAGTATCCCGTTCATCAGAAATGGGAAAATCTGGTAGAAACAGAAAGGTTAGTGTTCGAACTGACAAAGACTAAGACCATTGTCACCGCTCTTAGAAGAGGAATGATGGTTGAACCGCACGCCCGGTTGAAAGAACTCACCGGCCACATCTGTCACCTTCGTGAACAGAATGTCCCTAAAGAGGAAAAAAACCAGCTCGATGTGATAGTGCTGGAAATGTTAACGGCTAAGGAACAAGAGCTAACCGATGAGATGACGCGGTTGGAATCGGAAGCTGCTCATCAAGAAGCCTCACACTTTTCAAGATCTCATCCTGAAGATGATTAAAGATCCAAATCCAATGGCGGTCCGAATCCGGATGAGGCCGAGAATGCCCCTCCTCCACCGGAATCTACGGTCAACAGAATTGAAACCGAAACAGGTAATCAGCTCACCGATCGGCCCGGGTCTCCACAAACCGATAAATCGTCGGCGCCTGTATTGACCGAGGACCACGTCAAGGGATTCATCGAGGATTTTGTCAAGATGCCATCATCCCGTGGCAGACTAAAATGAAAGAAAGAGCGAAGAAATCCAACCGGTTGATTGAGTCTACCGGTGAAAATCTTAACTCTGCGATCCAACGGATTATAGCCATTGAAGAGAACTACGGCCTAACCGACCAACTGATCAACTCCACGACCCATAGAACTACAACTCTTGAGGATGGTCTTGCTCAAACCGACCAGCAGCTCGGTTCAAAGGATCAAAGGATCAAAGGATCAAAGGCTAACGACTCTTGAAGAGGGTAACAATCATACCTCTCAACAACTTACGTCAACGGATCATAGGTTGGCAACTCTTGTAGAGGGTCTGTATCAATCTGGTATCCAGGCCGGTTCGATACACCAAAGAATGATAGCGCTTGAATAGAAGCATACCCAAACCGAAGCCGCACTACAAGCGGTCTCCGAACAGCTGGCAGAAATGATTGCGGCCAAACTAGCGGCCGACGAAGCACTTGAGAAAGCGAATGAGATCGCGGCTCAAAAGATCCAAGAAGTTGAAGACGAGAACATGCGGATTTTGAAGGAAAGGGAACAGGCGGATGCGAGCCTAGCCCAATATGTTCAGGTGGTTGAAAATGCCGCACCGGAATAAGCGGTACAAGCAAATGAAGACGCGGCTCGACTAATTCAACAACACTTGATAGAACAAGATATCGCCGAAACAAATAAACTATCAAATCCGGTTGCTCCTTCAACCGGACCGGAGACCAAAAAGAGATAGGCCTTCAAGAAGACAGCGGCTAAACGGAATCAACAGTTGTTAGCTGACATTGCTGAACCGACCAATGATCCTCCAATCAACCCGGATTCACCAGATATCATAGAGGTTGAGGACGAGGTTGTACCGCTATTAAAGAGAGTGCGGTGTATCAATGTGTTACCACTCAGATCGGTTCCTTCACCAATCACCGGCACCTCGGGCGATCAAGCATCTTCCTCCGGAATTGGCATTGATCCTTGTAATTCGAGAAAGGGAATGATGGCTGAATACCTCAAGAGATATATGCCTAAGGACAACAAGAATAGGGAATAAACTTTCAAGTTTATGTTCTTTATGTCAACTTTACTTTATTTCTTCTTTATATATATAAAAAGTATTTTTGGAAACCGACCTACATTTTACATCTTACATGGTTTTGAATATTTTAAATAAAATAATCAAAAAAGGGAGAAATTGATAAGATAAAATTTTTCTTTAAAGACAAAATTTTCTCAAATTTTTCCAAAATTTTTCTAAAAATATTTATCCAAAAATTCGGCCAAACAAATTTTTAAAACAACCGGCCTACGTCTTACTTCTTACATGATTTTGAATATTTTAAATAAAATAATCAAAAAGGGAGAAATTGTTAGATAAATTAGACCGGTTAAAATAAGAACCTAACAAAAACAAATTACCTGTGCAGGAACGGTCAAGAACCTTGAACGGTCAAAAATCTGACCGGTCAAGAATCCAACCGATCAAAGAATCTAACCGGTTAGAAGAAGAAGCAAATGATGTATCCAAAACCGGAAAGTTATCCGGTTAACCTGAAGCTATGAACAACCGGTAGACATCCTAAACCGAAATGCATCCAACCGGAAAACCGATGAAGAAACTACTTAGAGAAAGAAGCCAAGATTATCAAACTAAGTACAATCTACAAATTGGTGCAAATGAACACTTTGAGTATCTGCGGAAGATGATACCAAAGGAATAGACTGTAACATTGCCATATCCATACAAGTCTGATTATACTCTGCAGGCTGCAGAAGATTGTCTGAAGAAACAGTTACCATTTTGGTACAAGTCAAAGGTGCAATTCTCCAGATGCAGGTAACCGGCCAACCGGTAGTTTCCATATTAAGTAAAAGACAAATGAAGTCGGTCTGCTCCATGCCTTGGAAGCTTAAACCGCAATTAATGTAATGTTGAACCTCTGCTCAACCAATCAGATTCAAGGATTACCCTGAAGGTATCCGTTGAAGAAATGTGACCGCTGGCACATTTCACCTATAAAAGAAGGAGCTGAAGAGGAGTAAATTCAGTTTTGAGAGTTCCATTAGTTCTAAGAGATACAACAATCAAGAGCGCCAACAACCGAAGTTACAAGTTGTGTTTATCTCTCTACAAGATTAAAAGCTTAAGTGTCCATTTGAAGTGTGATTACAATTTCTGTGAGAATTGTAAGAGTGTTTATCGAGCAGAAAATAAGACTCGATCGTGTATTGTGTTTGTGTATTCCTTAGAGAATATCCTTCTCGCGGTTTCGAGAAGAAGGGGTGACGTAAGAGTTTTGTCTCCGAACATCCATAAAAACATGTGTCTTGTTCTTTACTTTCTACCGGTTCTGCTTTCTAACTGACTCACACTGTCATAACCGAACCGGTTCATTAAACTTCAAACCGACCTCCTAATCTCCAAACCGATATTCTTCAAAACCTATCTCTATTCATCCTGTGTGTGTTACTTCAACTTGAAACAAACCACTTCCGCACTTGAACTTGGTTCAAGGGTTTGTAACAGTTTGTGTAGTATTGAAACCCGGTGTTAATCTCTAACCGAATTAAACACCAACCATTGAGTGTTGTCAGAAAGAGTAAACCGGCTGGACCCCGGTTCGCCATCGGCGATCTAGATCCTAACACTATTTAATTTTTGAAAGCAACTTCTTCATGAATAGGATCAGATTCAATGTCAGTCATACTCCCTTTGACAAAACTTATTGGCTTTAGTTTGTCATATGGTTTTGACTTTTTGCATGACAAGTTAGGGTCATTGCTATCAAATCCCAATCCGGATCTAGATCCAGCAGGTTTCAACATGCTAATTTGATATTTGATAGCATCTCCAGACCTTGTCCATGCACAGACAACATAGTTTAACCTTTTGTTTTAAGATGAAAGGGTTTGAATCTGTTCCTTGAGCATCTATTTCTCAGATGAGATCTCTTCAATCTTCTTCTCAAAAACATTTGACTCTTCAGCTTTAGACAAATTTGGTTTATTTACATCTGATGAAGATTTAGTTTCATTTAGGGATTCTGCTAGCTTTCTGTACTCGATGACCATGTCATCTAGTGCAGCTACCAGTTGTTCCCTTGAAAA
Source organism: Impatiens glandulifera (assembly GCF_907164915.1). Taxonomy (NCBI): domain Eukaryota; kingdom Viridiplantae; phylum Streptophyta; class Magnoliopsida; order Ericales; family Balsaminaceae; genus Impatiens; species Impatiens glandulifera. The sequence goes on from NC_061867.1 coordinate 27,286,221, forward strand.
TCTTTTGGAAGAGAAATTAAATACCTCAGTCTCCTGAGTTCCTTCTTCATCTTCTCTTGCCATGAAGCAAGCTACCTCTTCTTCATCACTTTCACTGGATGAAAAATAGGAGCCACGGCTGCTTCCTTTGTTCTTTCTGTCACCAGCCATAAGAGCCTTCAGCTCTTTTCCATCATCCTTGGCATCTTCACGCTTTGGCTTCCGGCATTCCAATGCATAATGACCTTTAATACCATAGTTACAACAAGTAACATTAGCTTTACATTTTCTATTATCATTATAATTTGAAGAGTTTGAGTTAGAGTTTCTCTTCTTCATGAAGTCGCCAAACTTCTTCACAAAGAGAGACATGGCATCGCTGCTCAGCTGCTGAGCTGCCATCTTCACATCCAGAGTGGTTGGTGGCTCTTCAGCAGTCACCAGCGCCTTGGCAATGATAACGGACGTGGGTTGATTCTCTTCCATCCTACAGTTCAACTCGAACTCATAGGCCTTGAGGTCAGCAAAGAGATCTAAGAGAGAGATCTTGTTAAGATCTTTGGATTCTCTCATCTCCATAGTCTTTATGTCTCATTCTCTTGGAAGAGCACACATGACCTTGATAGCAAGCTCCCGGTTGCAACAGGTCTTGCCTATGATAGATAGAGAGGAGACGATCTTGCTGAATCTGGTGTCGAAATCGTTCATTGTTTCACTAGGACGCATTTTGAAGTTGTTGAACTGTTGAGTGGAAACCATGATCTTGTTTTCCTTGGTTTGCTCGTTGCCCTCACACAGTTGAGTGAGTCTGTCCCAGACCTCTTTGGCAGTGTCGCATTCGATGATGCAGTTGAACATGCTGTCATCGAGAGATCTGTACAGAACATCAAGAGCCATGTTGTTGAGGTTGTTCTGCCTCTTTTCATCAGACGTCCAGTTAGCCTTCTCCTTATCAATCTTGATAGGACCTTCTGCGACAAAGCTCCACATATCATCATGAAGAGAAAATAGATGAGCACGAACCCTTTTCTTCCAAACAATGTAGTTTTCTCGAGAGAAAGATGGAATGGTTGTAGCACTAGCATCTTTGGATATGGTCGATATATTTCAGGAAATAATTGAGAATAGAACAGGGCACTGATACCAAATGATAGATTCGGCTTTATCGATAGAGACGGGGGTCTGGCTAAGGATGAAGGCTTATGAAAAACGGTTTGAAAGAAATCATGTTAGGGATTTAATTCGTTTTCTATTCTACGCAAACACTCGTAAATACTTGAAACAGATTCAAGGCGGAATTGTTTACTTGGGTTTGAAGCACAAGATGAAATATGAAAAAATGACAAAAATGAAAGAACACAGTAGTTTGTTTATGGATGTTCGGAGAAACTCTCCTACGTCACCCCTTCTTTCAACCACCGGAAGGATTCACTATAATATGATTCGAATCAAATACAGTTTACACACACTTAGCTCACTATTGAATAAAACACTTTCTGTTCAATTACAAGATGAAGAATATCACTCAGCTAAAGGTGTTTTGATTATAGCTCTCTCTTGATTTACACACAGTACAATCAAAAAGCAGCTTCACAATATGAATGTTCAAAGGCTTGGATTCGGTAAGCAAGAAGATAGAATAGTTTCTCTCTCTGTAAAATCCGATTGCTTGTTCGTTGTATTCGCTTAAGTTCGTAAGGCTTATTGTCCGTTGTCCTTGAGATTTGTTAAATACTGAGCAGGAGCTAACGGTCGAATCTTTATAATGATACGTGGCACTCTTCCATTGGAAAGCCTCTATTGTACACAGCAGGTTCTGAGCACAAGGATCGTGGTCGTACATCACTGGTAGTGCGCCGAATATTCCATCAGGGATGTACCTTCAAAACAAGTAATGTGAGGAAAATTCTCTTACGTGGCAATCCTTGGTTGGTTGCATATAGTTGTTGTACTAATCTTCACTAGAAAGTGGAGTAGGAGTAGGGTACAGCTATAGCACGTGGGTAGGTAAAATGCTAGCTTCAAGCATACTACTTAAAATGAGCATTAGACGTATTTCAGTTAGACGGATTGTAAAATCAGTCTAATGAAATCACATACCTCCTTTTAATAATAACGTCTATTAGACCGCCTGGTCTAATAGAATTAGACTCACGTCTAATTATAATAGCCATTAGACTGCACGTCTAACTCCATTGAGTTAGACTACACGTCTAATTCCGGTTCTACCTCAGACTTGTCTGAAGGAGCTAGACGCACGTTTAACTTTCATTAATTAGACTACACGTCTAATTATCTAATAACCATTAGACTGCACGTCTAACTCCACTGAGTTAGACTGCACGTCTAATTCCGGTTCTACCTCAGACTTGTCTGAAGGAGTTAGACGCACGTCTAACTTTCATTAATTAGACTACATGTCTAATTATCCAATAACCATTAGACTGCACGTCTAACTCCACTGAGTTAGACTGCACGTCTAATTCCGGTTCTACCTCAAACTTGTCTGAAGGAGTTAGACGCACGTCTAACTTTCATTAATTAGACTACACGTCTAATTATCCAATAACCATTAGATTGCACGTCTAACTCCACTAAGTTAGACTGCACGTCTAATTCCGGTTCTACCTCAGACTTGTGTGAAGGAGTTAGACGCACGTCTAACTTTCATTAATTAGACTACACGTCTAATTACAAGTCTATTAGACTACACGTCTAACTCCGATGAGTTAGACTGCACGTCTAACTCCGATGAGTTAGACTGCACGTCTAATTCTGAATACATTTGAATTAATTCCGTGTATCTATTAGACCATCCGTCTAATTACACGTCCATTAGACTACACGTCTAACTCCGATGAGTTAGACTGTACGTCTATTTCTATGCATTCATTAGACTACACGTCTAACTCCGATGAGTTAGACTGTACGTCTAATTCTATGCATTCATTAGACTACACGTCTAACTCCGATGAGTTAGATTGTACGTCTAATTCTATGCATTCATTAGACTACACGTCTAACTCCGATGAGTTAGACTGTACGTCTAATTCTAAGCATTCATTAGACTACATGTCTAACTTCGATGAGTTAGACTGTACTTCCAATTCTATGCATTCATTAGACTACACGTCTAATTCCGATGAGTTAGACTGTACGTCTAATTCTATGCATCGAATGCTAAAATCGGTCTAATGACCCTCATTAGAGCCAAGTCTTATGAAATATTGTTTCAATACACCTGCATCAAAACTCATAAGTCATTTCATCATCAAAATCTCAGTGGTTAAATTATTTCAACACACAGTCAAAATAATTTGACCCAACATATTCTTTGTAAGAGTTCACTCTCTCTCTAGAGTTCTTTTCTCAATTCTATTAAACGTCGAGTGTTGCGTCGAGTAAGGTTGACTAGTTACTTGTTCTTGCGGAGATCGTAACTAGTAACGCACGGATCGTCAGTGAAAAGACTGAGCCCGTGACAATTGGTATCAGAGCTGAAATGACGAAGACATCGGATGAAAGCTCAAAGGTCGTGGAAGAAGTATAGAATATTCCCCACGGGACCGGAGAAGATGGTAGGAACTCTCGCAAAGTTCATGCGGGAGAATCCAAAGCTACCAAAGAAAGAAAGATCAAGAGACGGTATCGTTGACATTATCGCCAGGTTGGAGAAGGTAGAACTCACCATGGCGTACAAACAAGATAATTCTAGGGACCTAGAGGAACGCATTTACGAGCTTGAGAAGGAGAGAGACGAGCTCCGAGGAGGAATGCAAGGTGCCCTGAACGAAGGTTTATCCAAATGTCAAGAGCAATCTCAGATCGTGGAGTAGACCCTCCTTGGAGAAATCAGTACCTTGACTAAGAAAATCAAGGTAATGACTTCTAAGTTACAAGCTACTGAAGAGGATGTGGCGTTACTCAAGAATGCAGTTGCGCAAGAGTGCGGACGCGCGCCTGTAGGAGTTCCTAATCTAATAAGGATAGATGTTCCAAGGCCTTAAGCGTATTTAGGCGAGAGGATTGTGAAAGATATTGACAACTTCTTATGGAGTGGATCAGTATTTCAAAGCACTCGACCTAGTAGAAGAGGCGAGGAAGATAGATACTGCCACGACATACTTGGAAGACACTGCGATGCTTTGGTGGAGGCGAAGGAGTAACAACATTGACAAAGGTACGTGTTCTATCAATACCTGGGGTAAATTCAAGGAGTAACTCAAGAGACAGTTCTATCCTGAAAACACCATTCGAGAATCAAGGGCCATGTTACGGCAGCTCTCACAAAGAGGGAGTATCAAGGAGTATGTCAAGGAGTTCATTGTTACTCTCCTTGAGATCCCTAAATACTCAGACGATGAAGCCTTTGTTCGCCTTCATTGATGGTCTACAAATGAGGGCAAAGTTGGAGTTGGAACAACATGGTGTCCAAGATCTAAGCTCCGCTATTGTCGTGGCTGAATCACTTGTCGAAATGAGAAGGCAAGAGAAACCAAAGTCGACCTATGAGAGGAATGACAATGGGGAAATGGTGGAAACCATATCTACAACAATGAATACCCAGTTAAGTCTGCCAAACCCAATGGTAGAAAAGATCGGGAGGAGAAACATGTAGAGAGACCCCAGATAAAGTGTTTCTTTTGTGAAAGGCCGCACAAAGCAATAGAGTGTCCTATGAAGAATAAACTATCATCATGATGGAGCAAGAACGCCTTCACGATGAAGCTCGATTGGGGTGGTTAAACTTACTTAGTGCAGTTACAGAAAATTTTGATGAGGCAAAGTCCGCGAAGAAAGGACAGCTATTTGCGGAAACAAAAGTAAGAAACCACATGGTTAAAGTTTTGCTGGATACGGGAGCCAACAACAATTTTCTAGCGATAAAGGAGGCGGGAAGACTGGAGATCAGGTACACTGAGGAGTAAGGATGGCTTAAATCAGTCAACTCGGCACCAAGTGCAACTTATGGAGTTGCTCGTAATGTAAAGATCAACTTGGGGGAGTGGACTGGCCTTCTGGATTTGTCCATTATTGACATGGACGACTACAAAATAGTTCTCGGCATAGAATTGCTAGACAAGGTAAATGTCATCCTACTCCCTTCTACCAATATGATGTACATTCTAGAGCAAAGTAATACTCGCACAATACCTTTAAAAAGAGAGGGCAAGAGAGAAACTAGGCACCTATTTGCCATGTAACTCTCAAAAGGTGTGGAGAAGACCTACCCATAATCTTTTGTCACTGTGAAAGAAGATGAGAAAACTGCATCTAAAGAGAAGATACCTCTATAAGTTACAACTGTCCTACAGAAAGGTCACGATGTAATGCCCGCTGGATTATCAAAGAAACCCCACCATAAGAGAGAGGTGGATCACAGTAAAAATTGATCAAATGTACTAAACCATCGTTGACGGTTCTTTATCGTATTAAACCTTCCAGATTGGAGGAATTGAAGAGGCAACCGGAGGAGTTTCCTTTTAAGAAAAAGAGGTACGAAATAGCCAAGACCTTCAAAAGAAAGAAGAAATGGGAGGACAAGAAGAGAATACACTTGGAGTTTAGAGGAAACCGAGTGATAGTAAAACTTCTCCTACATCAAGAGAGACGATTTTCTAAAGTTCACAAGGGGTTTGTGAGGCAATACGAAGGCCCTTTCTTAGAGAAGAAACGGGTTGGAAATCCAACATGTCGCTCAAAATTTTTATCTTATGTGGAGACATCATCTAGGCCTACAAGGAGAAAGCGACGAGGACGTCACTAGATTGAGTGGGGGAGAATGTCACGGCCCAATCTTCCAGCCCCAAGAAGAGGAGGCTTAAAGAGAATGTCACGACCCAATCTTTCTGGCCCAAGAAGAGGAGGAGGATTAAGGCCTCTTAAGCCCAACGCAAGGAATATTCTAGTTGGAAGGCAGGTGCTTGATTAATGCATCACTAATTGAGAGTTGAAAGGCAAGTCCTTGATTAGCACATCACTAATTGATACTTAAAAGGAATGTTCTTGATTAGTCCATCACTAATTGACAATTAGAAGGAATCCCTAAATTAGTGCATCATTGATTGATACTTATAAGGAATGCCCTAAATTAGTGTGTCAATAATGTAATAGCTAATATTAGTCCTATAAATACTTGTGAGGTATTACATTGTAAATCAACAAGTATTCAAGTGATATAATATTATTCTTTGTAATAGTTTACTCTCTCTTTAGAATTCTTGTGTCAATTCTATTAAACGTCGAGTGTTGTGTCGAGTAAGGTTGATTAGTTACTTGTTCTTACGGAGATCGTAACTAGTGCCGCACGGATCGTAAGTGAAAAGACTGAGCCCATGACAACGCGAGAAGACATCTCAAAGTCAACGCAAGTAGTTAGACGTGCAAGTCTAACAGATACGTAGTTAGACGTGCAAGCCTAACAGATACGTAGTTAGACGTGCAGACTAACAGATGCGTAGTTAGACGTACAGTTTAATAGATGCATAGTTAGACGTGTAGTCTAACAGATGCGTAGTTAGACGTGTAGTCTAACAGATGCGTAGTTAGACATGTACTCTAACTCCATTAGACTTAGAAGTCTAATGGAGCACGTCTAATGCCTCGCTTCAGCAGCTGTTTGAAGTTAGCATACGTCTACCCCACGATCAGCTAGTTGTTCGCTACTCCTACTACACTCATCTGTGCAGTCCAGTACGCCAACTAATTGAACAAATGAATGAATGCCACGTAAGTAAACATTCTTCCCATTACTTATTCTATGCATGACAATTACAGAAGAATGTTTGGTGCACTACTAGTTTGGTACGGCCACGATCCTGGTACAAAGTGTCTTATGTACTCTTGTACTATGTAGGCTTTCCAATGAGCTCTTGCCACGTGTCCATCCAGAAGATTCGACCGTTGGTGCCTTTCTTCTATATATTTATGCCAAAGGACAACGGACGAACTGCCTGACTTACTATTTCACAAATTGTCGATTGCTTTCTCACTTTCTTACTGATTTGTATATCTTCAAGTTCAAGAGAGAATCAAAATATTTCTAGTTGAGAAATACTCTTAATCATATTGTAAGTTGAATAGAGCCTGTTCTGTTCAACAATTAGCTAGCTAGTAAACTGTATTTTATTCAAAGAAATATAAGCTTAGGTATAAGCTTGTTGGAGGTTAAATTTGACTTGAATTGTCATCCTCAACCGACCTACCTGTAGTATAAATACTCACTTACCCTTCCACTACCAAATGGTGAAACAAACACGAAGATTTACTACTCAAATTGATCTGTGAAGATTCTAGTCAAGTTTGGTTTTTGTGAAAATCTCATCCAACGATCCCAACTTCGATCCAGGCTTCTGGATAGTCTCCAACACATCCAAGGAGTGTTCTTTAGTTGTTGGTATGAATCTAGAAGCCATAAATTTTAGTTTGTTATCAAAACTTTGAATTTTTCCAAGTTTTCTTGTTTGATCGGATTTGATCTGTTCTTGAGCTCTATTGTGTGATTTCTTCGTTGAGAATCATTATATATATATATATATCATGTATGTACTTTTTGTTAAAAGGGAATCGATCAAATCAACCTGAATCAAAAAATTTGAAAATTAAAATTTGAAAACTGGTTTTTTTTAAATCTCATGTTCTTGAGTTTAATCCGATTTTTTTGATTCAATTAGTTGTTATGTATGTTATTAACATGTTAGAATGATGTTCAAACAACTGTAATCACATTTTGACCATGTATGATCAAATTGAAATTTTGAAAAGTAAAGCTAAAAATTGGATTTTTGAAATTCAGAGTACTTGGTTTTAATCCGGATTTTTTTATCCAATTAGGATGAATTCCATGCAACTATTTCATCACTTTGATCATATTTGATCAAATCTTGTATTTGATTTTTTTTTTTGGATTTTGATTCAATCTTCAAAAACTATTTAATTGATATTATGATGTTTTTATTTTGGTTATGTTCAACTATATTCATCATTTCAAAGCTAATGGAATAAAAATCAGACCTTAAAACGGCCTAATCTGAAAGATCTAAAAATTTGACCTAGAAATAGTATTTTTAAAATTTATCCTTGTAAATAATTCAATATCGTGATTTATGTTAGGGCTTTTGTTCTTTGGTTTCACTCGTTCAGAAGTCTTACCTGAATAGGTTTTGAGCTTCTTTTTAGGTCAGGGTTCAATTATGTTGATAACTGGAACATTGTCGTGGATCAGGTCTAGTAGTGCGTCGGCGTCAATCGTCACTTCGTCGGTAGTGATCATGTTGACTTGATGATCTGGTAACGAATTATTGGTTACCTTAGGCTTGGAGATTACATTTTGATTGATCAAGTCCTAGAAGAGGTGTTTGAGGGCAATACAGTTGTTAGTAGCGTGTCTCATGGCTTGGTGATAGTCACACCAAAGGTTCTCGTATTTCCCCAAGACTGGTATATCTTCTCTTATGGCGAGTGGTTTGATTAGATTATTTTCCTAAAGAATCTTAATAACCTCGTTGAGAGCATCCCTAGGTCGTAAAAAGTCCTAGGGGGCGAGGCACCCTTAGAGGCGTAGGTTTGGTAGGGGTTGTAGTTCCCACCTTACCCTGTGTAGGCTTACTTGGGCTCGACATTTGAGACGATTGTGGTTTCCATGCAGTAGTTACATGGTGTACTATAGTCTTTTCCTTTTTTAGAAAGCGACTTGGGAGTGGAGGGGAAGCTTTGACTGATTTTCGCCCTTTCCTTTCTTTCACGATAGCGTCATCGAGATTGGTACCGGTTTTCAGCAATTTTCTTATGTTTGGAAAGTTTTAATGGTGAATTTAATAGAATATTGTCCGTGAACGTTTTCCAAGATCATATCCATCTGCCATTATTCGCTTGGGAGGGAATTGTTTTCCTAGGCAACGGTTTTCCATCTTTCAATGAATACAAAGAATTTTTCATTTTCTTCTTGTTTCACATTCTTCAACCTCTTCTTTGGTCGTTTGAGGATGAGATACATGGAGAATCATTCTTCAATGCTTCAGCCACTTTCTCTATAGATTGTAGATACACTACCTTTTCTGGTGATACTAGAACAGCGCAGCATACTCAAAATATTGAGGGAATAGGTGAAGAATAGTCGGTTCTCCAGGTCACAATGAGGTCATTGCAGACATATACATCTTGAAGAAAACAAATGGATCGTTTTTTCCGATGTATTTGGATATATTTGGAAGCTTGAAGCCTATTAGGATGATTGCTCGCTCGGCGGTTTTCATCGCGTCTTTCTAGTCATAGTCCAATTCGTAATTTTTGCCATTAGCCATCTTATCGAGTTGGGCATGCATTTCCATTTGCATGGCTCGTAGTTAAGTCATCTGGTCTTCGTATTCCGTAAAAGGATGTCCATGAGGGTTAAGTATATCCTCATATGTCCCCTGTTGGACCCATGTAGTTAGGTCAGAGTCTTAATAGAGCTAGACTTCTTCTTGAGCTTGATGACAGTAGGACGGGATTTAATTTGGGGTAATCATAGTCTGAGGAGGTTGGTTAGGTATTTGAGAGGAAAAAGGCATATTTTAGGATGCAGACGGAATTTTTTTATTATCTAAAACACTGGTTATTAGCGCGAGTTGCTCTATTACATGTTGCAAGGTTGCCTTTATTTCCCAAAATTCAGCAGATGAGACCGTTTCAGGGTTTGGAGGTTCTTCGGCCATTTGATGGCGTATAAATCGTATGATTTTTTTATCTCTCTTTCTAGGAGTCGTGCCAACTTGTCGCAGTCATGAACTGTTGCGAAGAGAAAGAGGTGAGGGTTTTGCACTTGTATTAATGTACAAATATAATGCATATGCACACAAGTATGAATCCTAGAGAGTGAACATTTCGTTTTTGTGATTCCTAAATAAACGTAGAGTTGTATATAAACATACTCGCATAGTTTTTTTTACAGATAGTGCTCTCTTATTTATATTAATAGAGAGTTTGAAAGGAAAAGAGTGTTGACAGTGGTGATAGGCTTTAGGCCCAGTCGTAGCTTGGTGTCACACTAGTAACTTCCTCCTCTTCATTGTCCTGAACATATTTATATTCTTGAAGAATAACATTCAGGTATTTGTTTCTCTTTTCGGTGATATTCGTTTGGAAGGTGTCATGTCATTTCTCAAGATACCCTGTATAGACCTTATGCTCGATAGGCCTATCTACAGCGAAGGCAGTTTCTATGAAGCTTTAGCCGAATTATTTGAACAAACTATGGGTGTAATAATAAGTAACCCATTTCTAGCCCATGAGTACAATCATGGGCTTGTCATCCATCATGAATGTCATTTTTTAATGGGATACCCAAGGAAGTATTTTCCTAATTTTGTCATTACTTTGCACCAGAGGTCTATGCATAGTTTTCTTCATTCTACAATATTGTAGAGAAGGAGACATGATTTCTCCATGATATACTGGTGGTAAATTCTCGAGTTTGTCCAAGAGCCAGATTAGAGAATTAAGAGTGAGTCTCTTTTGCTCATTGAGGGATCAAGGCATGAGTTGTTCAATCCCATTATTATTTCTGTAAGAATGATACCTAAGGGGTCTTTCTTTCTCCTATGTAGATGGTATGTTGCTTCCAGAGTTCTTGAGGAGGGTTTAACGTTTTCTAGGACTATGAAGAAATGGGCTAGCAGGATTGTCATGGTTATCATAGAAGATCCCAATTCAACAGAATTTCTCCATTCTTTATTACCATCTTGGTTCAAGTTTGGAAATTGATGTAATTTTTTGTAAGGATAACATCAGATATCATCTTGGAGTATTCATACTTGTCTTGTATAAGTTTCCTAATGAACATTGATTCTACAAATGGCTTTAAATATAGAACATTCTTATTGTCTATCATGAGGATAGTCCAAAATTCTTCGATGGTGGGGCATATATGTCTTTCACCTAGGAAGTAAGTCATTTTTACATGATTCCATCTCCTTTGTATTTACATCATAAAAGTGTGGTTTACCTCGAAGTTAATAAACCTCATTATGGGAGTGAGCCCGTAGGTTAGATAGCTCCATTCATTTCCATGGAAAGCATTGATCCATTGAACCAACTCAATATATATTAGTATAGACATTGTTTATAATGGATAATTCAAAACATTTACAAACATGCGTTTGTTTTTGTTAGGATCTAGGTCGCGGCTGGCGGACCAGGGTTGGCCAGTTATCGCATCTCACTCAAAGGGTGGTGATTAATCCGGTTAGAGATTAACACCGTGGTTTCAATACTACACAAACAGTCACAAACCCTTGAACAAAGTTCAAGCGCGGAAGTGGTTTGTTTCAGGTTGAAGCAGCACACACACAAGATAGGCAGAACCGGATTTGAATAGGACAGGTTTGGAGATTGCTGGGTCGGTTTTGGAAATTAGTAATTCGGTTGGAGCAGTATTAGTCGGTTAGTGAAGATCGGTTATAAAGTAAAGTAAGCAGAAAGCAAGTAGCAAGACAGATTTTTATGGATGTTCGGAGATAAAACTCCTACGTCACCCCTTCCTCTCGAAACCGCGAGAAGGATATTCACTAAGGAATACAAACACAATCCGATTGAGACTTATTTCCTGCTCGATAACACTCGTACAATTTTAACCGAAATTGTAGAATTACACTTCAACTAAGCGCTTTAAGCTTTCTAGAGATAGAACACAATTTTTTTCACTTAGGCTGTAGAATATTCAGAGCTTGTAATCTTCTAAATCCCGCATTTACTCCTTTTCAGCTCCTTCTTTTATAGGTGAAATGTGCCAACGGTCACATTTCATTTCCTTGAATCTGATTGGTTGAGCAGAGGTTCAGTGATTCAGACCTGGTGGTCTAATCTTCATACCTGGCGGTCTAGTCTTCCAGTGTGTAGGTCAAACCGGCTAGGTTTGTCTTTTACTCAATATGGCAACTGTCGGTTTGACAGTTGTCTGTACTTGGAAGATTGCCTTTCTGATTTATCCTTAAGTAGAAAGATCTTGTAGGACGGTTTTCTACAGTTTGCAGACTGTCCTCAGACTTGTATGAATATGGCAATATTCAGTCTGTTCCTTCGGTATCATTCTCAACAGATACCCGAAGTGTCTTTTTATGCTGGTCGGTTATTTATGTTAACCGAATATCTTCCGGTTTTTCCATGGCTTATGATTGACCGACTGTTTAATTGATTTTGGCCTTCTAATTTTAACCGATCTTGACTTTCTTGTGCGGTCATGTTTCTGGTCGGTTTAAATGCTTTACCGGTTGAGTTTCTTAACCGGTTCGGTAATTTGACCAGTTCGGTCCTTTGTCTGTTCCTACACAAGAGTTTTGTTTTTGTTAAGTTTTATTTAACCGATCTAATTTTATCTAACAATTTCTCCCTTTTTGATTATTTTATTTAAAATATTCAAAATCCTGTAAGAGTGCAAAATTAGGCCGGTTTTGTTTTGAGGAGTTTTATTTGGCCGGATTTTTGAAAACTGACTTGAGAGAATTTTTCGAAAAATTTTTGGAAAATTTTGAGAAAAAATTTTAAAAAATTTATATTTTGTCTTATCAATTTCTCCCTTTTTGATTATTTTACTTAAAATATTCAAAACCACGCAAGAATTGAAATATAGGCCGGTTTCCAAAAATTACTTTATATTTATACGAAATATGCGAAGGCAAAATACTATATATATGATAACCGAAGTAAACAGAAGTAAAGATAGTGAATGAAGCCCCTATTTCTTTGATCTGGACAGTAGGAATTGTTCCATCAGTTCATCTGTTGTTTGTCCCTTAGCCGGTTGAGCCGGCCTTGAAGAGGGACCTCCAGCTCCTAAGGTGCCCGTGTGAGAGGGGAACGGTTGACCGATTGTTCTAATTGGAACCGCATCAAAAACTCGTTGTCTTCTGAGTTGCGGCTGGACATCCTCTTCGAAATCATCCTCGGTGTGCAAAGCCGGGTTGAGGGGAGGGTCAACAACTGTCTCGGTGATTCTGTCCAGCAGTCTGGTGACTTGCACCTTCTTTGAATCAGCTTTCCTTTTACGTGTGGCCGGAACCGAAGAGGAGACAACCGCCTAGGACTTCTTGTGAACCTTGGCATAATTGTCGTACATTTGTTTCTGAGCGTTTAGCCGCTTAGCATCTTCGGCTTCTTGAGCTGCTATGGACTTTACGATTTCCGGTGCATTTTCCGCTATGTTCTGCATATGGGCGGCTATGTTCGCATCAGCTGCTACCGCTTCCTTCTGTTTCCGTGTTTCCTCGTCTAGCGCATCTTGAAGTTGCCGAGTCGCGAGGGCATTCGCCTCCTCAATTGCCTTATCGGCAGCCAGCTTAGCCTCTATTAATTCAGCCACCTGTTCGGTGACCGCCTTGAGATCGGCTTCAAGCTTTGTGTTCTTTTCCTCAAGGGTCGCATTCTTGTTTTCAAGAATTATTACCCTGTCAAGTGTCGAGCCGGCCTGGACAACTGATTGCGCTAGGTCCTCCTCGACCTTTGTCAATCTTTGATCGGTCGTTTCCTGAGACCGTTCCATCTCAGCTACCGTTTTGCTGACCGACTCGAGGTCATCCACCAACTTCGGAGTCATATCCTCCAAGTCTTTGGTTCGATCTAGATGACTTCCGTATAGTTGATCCGTAACCGTAGTTGAGAATTCGGTGTTCCCAGAGTATACTTTTCTTTTAGGCGTTGAATGTGTTCCACTAGCTTTTGTAACCGAGCACGCGGTTCTACTATTACATGTCGGTCTAAGGCTGTGTTGGGATCCTGAGCTTTTGTTAGGTTGATGACCTCCTCCTCTATCTCCATCAACTTTTCGAATTTCTGTCCAGCGGTTAGACCCGGTAGCATTTGTTTGTAGAATAATTGATGCCGGTGCCGGATCCACTAACAGAATACTTCGGACGCCTCGCGAGCTTGCTGGTGGATTTCGTCCATGATTCTGCTCACGATATTCTCGGCCACCTCCTGGGTGTTGTCGTTAGCGTGGACATCTTCTTCCCCAAGGTCGTCTGCACTGGTATCAGTATTGTCGAGACTGGCCGATTGATCATCGACTATCTGGTCTTTCCCTTTACCGGACTGATTTTCTTCTATATTGTGTGAAATGGTTCGGTCAGAACAGGAGGCCGAATCTCCCTTATTTGGCGTTTCGGACCGCGGATCGGTAGATTCGATTGGTTGTTTGTCTTTCTTGCTTCCGGATTTTTCTCTGACCGGAGCTGGTTTCTTACTGGCAGATTTCTTCTTTCGGCCACCTGTAGAACCGGAGGCCTTCTTGTTGCTCTTCATGTCCTTGAATTGGCGGGACCTTATGATTTTGCTTGAAGAAAGAAGAACACCAGGACCGGTGTTGATGTTGTAGTGGAGCATAATTTTCCCGAGTAGGATGGCGTATCCCCATGACCGGGTGGAATCTGGTATCACCATTTCACATAGCTTAGTGAAAATTACCTTCGCCCAGTTTATTCTGATGCCGTTTACTAAACCGGCAAGCATTTCGATTTTTGCCCGAGTGAGACTATCATAGTTTCCCCCTCTAGCTTGGACCTATTTTGTGAAGATATCACACAATGGTCTGTACTCCGGTCGAAGGCTTGATTTCTTTCCGGAGACCTCGATAGGGACCTCGGTTTCTGAAAGGTTCTGGCAAGCTGCCTCGAATGTCTCTTGATCTAAGGACGCCGAGAGGTTGGTTCCTTCTGATGGCAGGCGTAGTATATCAGCAACCGACTCTTCTGTCAATTCGAGCTGCTGACCGCCGACGGTTGCAGTTATTGTTCTTCCGGTGAGAGATGCGGTTTTGAAAAATTCCTCAACCGCTTTCTGGTATAGAATGAAAGGACCGCCTAGAAAGTATTCGAGATCGGACTCGGAGATCCGGGATAAGACTTGCTTTTGCCGGAGCCGAACCGTTTGCCCGTATTTCCTCAAAGTCGACCTGGAAGATATGTTTGAATAGTGCAGAGTCGCGACCCATTGTTGATGATTGAATCGAGAGAGCAAGAGAAAACTGTTTTGAGAGAGTTTGAGAAAGTTGAGAGCTAGAGAGAGAAAGCCGATTCGCGTAAGAATGAAATAAAATGACTAAGGACCCTATTTATAGTTGGGGTTTGGAATCCCAACCGTCACAAACCGTCCCATCAGTTTTAGGCGGGAAATTTCCCTCCAAACGCATTGAGCGGGAAACAGTGAGCGGCAAACCGAGGGCGGGAAATCCATTGGCGGCAAGCCATAGGCGGGAAATCCATTGGCGGCAAACCATAGGCGGGAAATCCTATTGTAGGCAAGCCATAGGCGGGAAATCCATTGGCGGCAAGCCATAGACGGGCAATTTTGGGCGGGAAACAGAAGGCGGGATATTTGAACGGGAGTCTATGGGCGGGAAATTTCCCTCCAAAGATGTTGAGTGGACTTTTGTTTTTGGTTATTTTAACATTTGATGAAGCGATTCTTCTTGAAACCGTTTATTAAATGATGTGATTTATTAACCGCGATGATGCGGTTTTTGACTTTATCCGGATTTTTCAACGAAGACGAAGTGATTTATCGATATTAACCGGTTAGTTAGATGGATGTTCTGATATTGCAATTATTGACCCGGTTATCAAACTGAAATAAATATTCATTGAAATGAAGGATACAAGATAAAAGCCGATTCATTTATCGGTTTAGAGTACATAGGAAATGAAATTAAAACCTATGTAATGACTATCTTGGTGAGCTTTTCCTCCACCCCATCCACATCAAGAATGTTTGATGGGGATGCCGGTGAGCCCGGTCCAAATTCTGGACGGTACTTGAGAATGAGCCGACTTATATGAGGAGCGTAACCGAGACATTTCTTGGTCTGCACCATAGTTTTCAGATTTTGGAAAATGACCGATGACCAATTGAGAGGTGTATTGCTAACAATGTAGGTCATCATGTCAAATATTTTCTTAGAGTAGCGTTGGCTCGGAGATTGGCAAATGATAGATCGGTTAACAATCTCATGGAGGAGTTGGATGTGGTGGGCAAGGCGGGTTTTCAGCCCGTAGTTCTCCACCGGTACATCGGTACCAGAGAAAAATTCTGAGTAATCGGTTGCTGCACTTCCCACCCGGGTTGGGAAGTCGGAAAACCCTTCTGTGGGCAGGTTGAACATTTGAGCAAATTCGTTTTCATCCAACCAGAAGGTGTGATCTCTCACTGTGTAGACAATGTAGTTTCCTCTTATACAGGCACTTCTAAAGAAGTTAATGACGTCTGGAAGAAGTATGGGACCGGATTCTTCAAGAAAAGTGCGAAGACCAGTGTCAATGAGGGACTCAAACATGAGCTCCTTGGTTTCCAGGTCCCAATGTTCCATACAAGAATCGAAGTCGATGCTCAAGAAGTTTCTTAGAGTTCGGCTCGGCATGATTCAAACTTTGCTAAGAGAGAGAGAGTTTAAGAAATTTTGTTTTGAGATATGTTAAGTTGATTAGGGGGTGGCTCCTTATATAGATCTGAATTTGGAGGGAAAATATCAGCATTTAATGTTGAAGATCAGTTTTGTCTTATTAATGAAGAGAATATTTATGTTTTCAAAACGTCTTGGGAAGAGGTTACTTTTGACCGGTTGCGGAGCTCGAGGTAGGGAATCTAGTTCAAACGTAACCAAGTTGGTTGGATAACAATTACTTATGTAGATGGAAGTTGAACGTTACTTTTCATTAATGATAGATGCTACAAGAAACCGAAAATTAACCGATTAAAGCCGAAGATAACATAGACCAAGCCGAAATGATCATAAAGGAGTTGAACAAAGATACAACCGGTGCGTACAGAAAAATTACCGGTTGTAGGAAGGAGTGACTTAATATCCGTTGGAGTTGATGTGGCGGTTCCTCCTCTTCCAAGCTTTCTCAAACCGCTCATAGAATGAGTCAGTGACCTCTTTGGTGATTACATGGGCCTGGTTCAACCCTTCGCCCGGACATAGTGGAACTCCAAGCTCCAAAAGTAGGCAGCTTATCTAGGGAATGAGACCGGTTTGGCAAATGCCGATCATCCAGATTAGGACATCAAACAACACTCTTGACCAATTTACTGGCGTACCCGTGGTTATGGCAGACATCATGTTAAAGACCGCAGCACAGTAAGTGTTTGTGACATCCCTACCCAGAATGCTTCGACCGATGACATCGTTGAGAAGCTGATACTCAGCTCTCAGCGATGACCTGGCACCGTGGTCATTGACCGGATGGTCAGACCGAGCAAAACTTAAGGCGATTTCGGCCTTCAGTTCAGCTGGAACATTTAGATCGGTCAGCCCTTGCTTCGGAAGGTCGAAGCATCTAGCAAAATCACATTTTGTGAAGTCAACACAGTCCCTCCCACTTTGGACTGGATATGAGTGTCGAAATGAGGAGTACCTCGAAAAACCCTGGCATTGTAGAAGAATTCCAGGACAGATTCGGAAAGATGACATGTTTGTCATCTAGAAAGTGTTTGAGACTGGTGTCTTCAAGTAACTTAATCATCTTGAAGACTTCATAGTGCTCAGTGCCTTGAGCAGAATAGAAATCCACTTAGAGGATGTTTGGAAACTGAGACATTTTGTCTTAGTGAGAGGATGAGTTGTAACTTGTGATAGTTTTGTTTAAGGTTTGCCTAACTTATATATTAGTGGAAGGATGATCTTATTGTCCAGTGTGTTGCAGGTAATGATCTCTATTATCTATAGGATAATGTATTTTGCATGAAATAAGCATGTCTATAACCTAGGATGTGGGTCATAGGCCTGGACGGTGAAAGATATCATATCTTCACGTCTTTTGAGGTATGACCATTTTACTTTGAAAAGGTAATTTTTCAGAACAGATAAGCTTAATCACAGATAATTATTCTACTTTTGTTTGGAGGCCAAATAATCCGAAATAAACTATTTCCAAACCGGTCAGTTATCAGTTATTCGTCCCGATGCGGTTATTTGGTGCATGCACTAAGTAACCGGTCGGTTTACTTAAACTGATAGACATCATAGGCCTGGACGGTGAAAGATATCATATCTTCACGTCTTTTGAGGTATGACCATTTTACTTTGAAAAGGTAATTTTTCAGAACAGATAAGCTTAATCACAGATAATTATTCTACTTTTGTTTGGAGGCCAAATAATCCGAAATAAACTATTTCCAAACCGGTCAGTTATCAGTTATTCGTCCCGATGCGGTTATTTGGTGCATGCACTAAGTAACCGGTCGGTTTACTTAAACTGATAGACAGAGCGGTTCTTCCATAGATACCTTGGGGAATTTGGAATCCTATAATTTAGGAGGAACTAGCGGTTTTGTCCGTCCGAACCGATTTCCCTTTTAAGCATCCTTAGGAATAATTTGATTAATATCGGTCAAACCGAGTGTGAGTCTGAATTGAGAAAACTTATCTTCCTATAGGGGCTTTGTGAAGATATCGGCTACTTGTTGGTCTGTTGATACGTATTCCAGCCGGATATGCTTCAGCATGACATGTTCCCGAATGAAGTGGTGCCTTATGTCAATGTGCTTGGTTCTAGAATGTAGATCCGGATTGTAGGTGATCGCTATGGCACTTGTGTTATCACAGAAGATCGGAGACTCTTCGGCTGTGATACCAAAATCCTTCAGTTGTTGTTGGATCCAAAGAAGTTGTGAGCAGTAGCTTCCGGCTGCCAGGTATTCAGCTTCTACGGTTGATGTGGCAACTGATGTCTGTTTCTTGCTGTGCCATGAAACAAGCCGATCACCTAGGAATTGGCATGTTCCGCTTGTGCCTTTTCTATCAACCTTGCAACCTGCATAGTCTGCATCTGAATAACTTGTTAGGTTAAAAGATGAATCCTTTGGATACCACAGACCGACTTCAGGAGTTCCCTTTAGGTATTTCAAGATTCGCTTTGCGGCTGTGTAGTGAGACTGTTTTGGGTTGGCCTGGAATCTTCCACACACACCGACTGCAAATAGAATATTCGGTCTACTTGCGGTCAGATATAGAAGAGAGCCGATGATGCCTCGGTAAGCGGTCAGGTCTACTACTTGACCGTCATCATCTTTGTCCAATTTGACCGATGAGCTCATTGGAGTGGCCGCTGAGGAGCATGTGTCCATCCCAAATTTTTTTAACAGTTCCTTAGTATACTTGGGTTGGCTTATGAACGTTTCTTCTTCGAGTTGCTTAATTCTCCCATCATACTAATTTCAAATTTGTTAGTCCTCAGGGTTGAGAATTTATCACATAGCTTAGGATCGGTTGAACCGAAGATGATATCATCTACATATATTTGAACAAGCAGGATATGTTCCTTCTTTTCAAACTTAAATAATCTTTTGTCCATTGAATCGATGGTGAAGTCATGTTTTAATAAGAATGCGGTTAGTGTGTCATACCAGGCTTTAGGAGCTTGCTTTAGACCGTATAAAGCTTTGTTTAACCGGTATACATGGTTGGGTAGTTCTGCATTTTTGAAACCGGGTGGTTGTTCAACATATACCTTTTCACGTAGGTCACCATTCAAAGATGCACTTTTAACATCCATTTGAAAAACTTTAAAGTTTTTGAATGCAGCAAAGGCTAGAAAAATCCTAATAGCTTCAATCCTAGCTACAGGGGCAAATGATTCTTCAAAATCAATCACTTCTTCCTGTTTGTATCCTTGTGCCACTAATCTGGCTTTGTTCCTCGTGACCAAACCGTCTTCATTGAGTTTATTTCTAAATACCCATCTTGTTCCTATGACCGGTTGATCTTTCGGTCTAGGGACTAGGTACCAGACTTTGTTACTCTCAAACTGGTTTAACTCTTCTTGCATTCCCAAGATCCAATCCGGATCTGACAATGCTTCATCCACTCTTTTCGGCTCAATCTGGGATATAAAAGCGGAATTAAAGTATACCTCCAGAATTTGTCGCCTAGTTCGAACAGGTTTTGAGGGGTCACCTATAATTAGCTCAGGAGGATGATTTGTGTTCCTTTTGAGGTTCGGTTCAGGAGCGTCTACCAAATCACCGTTTACTTGATCAATGCTAGACATATCGGTAGGCTGAACAGGGGTGTCAGACCGACCGATTTCCTCGGTTTGGACCGAAGTGTCAGCTTCCTATCGTGGGACAGCTTGATCTGGCTGGGTTTCATCATTACCCATTTGGTCATGGACAAACCGCATGAAGACCGGAATCTCATCTTCACTATCAGAGTGGATGTTGTTATTTTCCCATTTGTTGTGTAGATCAAAGCATGATGTAGTGTTGCTTTCAACCGATTCATCGAAAACAACATGAAGTGATTCCTCCACGGTTAAGGTTCTAGTGTTATATACTCTATATGCTTTACTAACTGCTGAGTAACCTAGCATGATTCCAACATCGGATTTTGCATCGAAAGTAGATAGATAAGTTTTGCCATTTATGTGAATGTAGCATTTACAACCGAAAATCTTAAGGTACTTAAGGTTAGGAACCCTATCAAAATATACCTCATAAGGTGTTTTGTTGTGAAACTTGTTAATCAAAGACTGGTTTTGTGTATGACATGCGGTGTTGATAGCTTCAGCCCAGATTTTCTGGGCAATACCCGAATCGGCTATCATGGACCGTGCGGCTTCCTTGAGAGTTCGGTTTCTTCTCTCGGCCAGGCCGTTCTGTTTAGGGGTCCTAGCACAAGACAACTCGTGTCTAATACCGGATTCATCAAGAAATGCATTTAGAGTGCTATTTGTAAATTTGGTTCCTCTATCACTTCTAATACTATTAATGCGCGTTGATTTTTCATTTTGCAAACGTTTAAGCAGTGTGATTAAATTTAATGCGGTTTCACGTTTGGATGACAAGAATATTACCCATGTATACCTAGAATAATCATCAACAACTACCATAGTATAAAGCATACCTCCTAGGCTGACGACCCTAATCGGTCCAAATAAATCCATGTGTAGAAGATCTAAGCATCAGTTAGATTGAATGTGTCATTTACTCTTAAAGGTTGACTTAGTTTGTTTACCCATTTGACATGCTGAACAGATCTTATCCTTATTAAACACTATGTCAGGAACTCCTTCAACCAACTTTTTACCACGAATATAATTTAAGGTTTTCATGTTTAAGTGGTTTAGTCTTTTATGCCACAGCCAGGTTTGGTCGGTTTTAGCTATCATGCATATAGGATATTCTACTTTAGTTTTCCAGTCTACCTTGTAAATATTTCCTCGCCTATTTCCGGTTAGTAGTATGGTACCTTGAGAATTCTTAACTAGGCATGCATGTTTAAGAAATTCTACAGTGTATCCAGCATCACACATTTGACTAATGCTTAGCAGGTTAAAACATAGGTTTTCAACTAAGAGTACGTTATCAATTGTTAAGTTACCATGGACAATCTTACCCTTGCCCACAATTCTACCTTTTGAGTTGTCACCGAAGGTGATTAGTGCATCGGTTTATATTCTGATGTCGGTTAGAAGGTTGTTGTTTCCGGTCATGTGCCTGGAGCAACCGCTATCCAAGTACCATTCAGAGTTTCCTAGCCGTTTCTTTATATCCTGCAAAATGTACATATTTACAACTATTTGGTACCCACATTTACTTGGGTCCACAAGCGATTAGTCCCTTGGGTATCCAGACCTTTACAAACTGGACAGCTTTCCTGGTTAAGGTTTTGACTAATTTTCTTGCACTCGGTTTTGAGTCTTTCTGTTTTTCAAAGAAGGCATTATGTGGAGATGATCTTTGATTTGTCCTATGCGGTTGTGAGTTGGCTTTCCTTTTCTCAGGGTGAAGCCATTTCTCAAAATCAGTTGGACCTACATAGGTTAATTTGTCTTCCGTATAGTAGGTAGTTAATTCCTCTTCAGCGGTTAGAGAACTTCTGACAAAGCTTACAAAGGGAAGATCATCCTTTGTGAGCCTTACTTTGTCTAAGTGTTTTTGGCTTTGGGATCTATTTTTTTTGTATCCTAGACCAAACATGCAAGTAGGGTGTCTTTTATAACTACACATTTTTCTTACCATTTCACTAGATCTTTTTCATGCGGCCATTCTATACTGGAGTCGGGCATTTTCTTCCTCGGTCAACTCTTGAACTAGCTCATTGAGCTGTTCGGTTTCAGAGGGTAGTTCAGGCGCTGCCTCGGTTTCTAAGGTAGGGGTTTCATCAGGTTGTATGATCTTTGGTTCGGTCAAGGTGGGTACTATGAGGTCGGCTCTAAAATTGGGTTGCTTAGGTAATAAGGTTAATAGGTTCTTATACTCTGCTACCATATCATTCAATGCGTTATATAACTCATTTTTGTAAATTCTTCACAAGGAGAGTCAAATACATGTTCCTCGTTTGCCATGAGACATGTGAGTTCATCATCACTGTCACTGTGAACCCATAATCTTCCTCCATCATCGGCTATCAGTGCTTTCTGAACCTCACTTCCTTCACCGGTTTGTTGATAGTTATTTCGGTTATTCTGATTGTCCGGTTTCCGGTCATCTCTCCTCAGTTTTCTGCATTCCCACTTGAAGTGTCCCAAACAGTTGCAGTTATAACATCTTACATTAGATTTATCACCATAGTTGTAGTTGTTTGTTGGTTGGCTTCTCTTCATGAATCTACCAAATTTATGTGCAAGCATTGCCATGGCATCCTCGGTGAACTGTTCATCGGTTCTGATCGGTGCAGGTGCAACAGGTTCTGTAGATGTGATCAATGCTCTAGTTGAGGTTGAGGCTGAGACTTCTTCTTCAGTCCTAGATCTCATTTCAAACTCATATACCTTAAGATCTTCGAATACATCGTGTAGCTTCATCTTGCTTGGGTAGTTTGATTCTCTCATCACCATTGTCTTTATATCCCATGCACTTGGAATAGATCTTAACGCTTTCATGACGACTTCCTTGTTGGCATACCTCTTGCCAAGGGTTGCTAACTCGTCTATCACACTTGTGAACCGGTCACTGTATTCTCTCGTTGTTTCTCTCGGTCTCATCTTGATGTTTTCAATCTTCTAAGTAGCCACCATTATCTTGTTTTCCTTGGTTCTTTCATTTCCCTCATGAATCTGAATAACCGTTTCCCATGTTTCCTTTGCTGTTTTGCAATCTCTAATCTTGCAGTACGTGTTTCTGTCCACATCGTTGGAGTGCGGTTTCTGGCATGGTTATCTAGATTGTTTCTTCTCCTATCTTCAGTTGTCCAGTCCTTTCTATCCTTGTCAATGATTATCGGTCCTTCGGCTATAATGAACTGCATCTCGTCATCCATAGTGATTAAATGCAGGTGCATGCGTGCCTTCCAGTTGGCAAAGTCGTCACCTTCTAGCATTGGGGGCCTATCTAAAGACATGCTTGCTTGAGTATTGAAACTAACTGCTCTTATACCAATTGTTAGGATCTAGGTCGCGGTTGGCGGACCAGGGTTGGCCGGTTATCGCGTCTCACTCAAAGGGTGGTGATTAATCCGGTTAGAGATTAACACCGTAGTTTCAATACTATACAAACTGTCACAAACCCTTGAACAAAGTTCAAGCGCGGAAGTGGTTTGTTTCAGGTTGAAGCAGCACACACACAAGATAGGCAGGACCGGATTTGAATAGGACAGGTTTGGAGATTGCTGGGTTGGTTTTGGAAATTAGTAATTCGGTTGGAGCGGTATTAGTCGGTTAGTGCAGATCGGTTATAAAGTAAAGTAAGCAGAAAGCAAGTAGCAAGACAGATTTTTATGGATGTTCGGAGATAAAACTCCTACGTCACCCCTTCCTCTCGAAACCGCGAGAAGGATATTCACTAAGGAATACAAACACAATCCGATCGAGACTTATTTCCTACTCGATAACACTCGTACAATTTTAACCGAAATTGTAGAATTACACTTCAACTAAGCGCTTTAAGCTTTCTAGAGATAGAACACAATTTTTTTCACTTAGGCTGTAGAATATTCAGAGCTTGTAATCTTCTAAATCCCGCATTTACTCCTCTTCAGCTCCTTCTTTTATAGGTGAAATGTGCCAACGGTCACATTTCATTTCCTTGAATCTGATTGGTTGAGCATAGGTTCAGTGATTCAGACCTGGTGGTCTAATCTTCAGACCTGGCGGTCTAGTCTTCCAGTGTGTAGGTCAAACCGGTTAGGTTTGTCTTTTATTCAATATGGCAACTGTCGGTTTGACAGTTGTCTGTACTTGGAAGATTGCCTTTCTGATTTATCCTTAAGTAGAAAGATCTTGTAGGACGGTTTTCTGTAGTCTGCAGACTGTCCTCAGACTTGTATGAATATGGCAATATTCAGTCTGTTCCTTCGGTATCATTCTCAACAGATACCCAAAGTGTCTTTTTATGTTGGTCGGTTATTTATGTTAACCGAATGTCTTCCAGTTTTTCCATGGCTTCTGATTGACCGACTATTTAATTGATTATGTCCTTCTAATTATAACCGATCTTGACTTTCTTGTGCGGTCATGTTTCTGGTCGGTTTAAATGCTTGATCGGTTGAGTTTCTTAACCAGTTCGGTAATTTGACCGGTTCGGTCCTTTGTCTGTTCCTGCAAAAGAGTTTTGTTTTTGTTAAGTTTTATTTAACCGATCTAATTTTATCTAACAGTTTTGAAAAGAAGGAACATGTTTTTAGAAATGTTCACTTAGTCTATACATGCTTATACATATTTAGTAGACACATAAGGGCTGTATTGGAGAGGTTTTGATTATCTCGGCACGGCAGACAACCAACTGGGTTTGAGTATCCAAGTTTTTTGTTCTAAGGGGAATCATAAGAAAGTTTCATTCGTCGATAGTGGAGGGGTAAACCCGCCGCCATAAACAAGGGAATATCAACTCAATTGAGAATTTACCCAAACCTCCACAATGTATGCATCATATCGGACGACTCATCTCCAAAGGGTGGATCGATCCCATGATTTCTAGTTTTTTCTCTCGCATCATCACTTGGTTTGTAACAAGTTGTCATTTCTCATTGACAATCTTTGCACGTAGATGCAGAAGTACCGATCTCAGTCGAGTACTTCTTTGCAAGTAGGATAGGATGAGAGTGATATACCATTTATGCATATAAGCATGTAATATGGGTAAAACATAAGCGTCCGTTAAGTGTTATACAGTTCAAGACATGCTTATTTTTTGTGGAAATCGTAATACAAACGTTTTTCAGAAAAAAACCAAGTTTATGTTTTTGAGTTAAACATTTAATCCCCTCCAGGGAATCCCGTAGTAAACATGGCGTACATGTTAGGCACATGCGCAAGCGGGCCCAGAGTAGATCAATGTTTGACGGGTTCAACCTTGGTTTGCGTGCCAGACATTGTTTTAAAAAAATATATAATTTTAAAAAAATTTGATAACACTTGGAAAGTTTCAAAATTAAGAATAAAAATAATTAATTTTATTCAAATTTTAATAATATAGGAATTTTTCATAAATTAAATGACGATTTGATTGTTATAAAATCTGATTTAAATTAATTAAACATAATTAATTTTAAAAAATATTATTTATTTGAGGAAAGAGTGTCAATTAACTTTATAAACATCAATAAAAATGGTGTATGTGTACAAACGCATTTTACACCAAAGTTTTGTTTAGTTCGAAGTTTTGTGATACTCAGGACAGGGATTCGTATTATTTCTTATGTGCTCGTTAAAAAATTGTATTTACTTCATAAACTTAGTTTTTTGAAAATCAGTTATATAACGTTTTTGTTTTTAACCGATTTCTTCTAGTCCTAGTCATGCTTCTAGGTTTTATCATTATTTGAAATATTGAAACAACAATATTGAAATGTTGGTACATGTTGCGGATTATTGCTAGGGAGGATTATACCTAAAGAATATCAGTCATTTTTAAGGGTGTTAGGATTTAGAAATAAACACCAAACAGAGCGTTAGTCAAAATATTTATATGGGAAACATCCTAGTAATATTTTGAAATCATTTTCCAATCTCTCAGTATTTTTGGAAAATGGATTGGGGTCCCAAAATTACAAAAATAATTTTTAATTTATAAAGTGGAATCAAGCAAGCCTTAGGACCGAGGTCCTAAGGTTCGGGTCTGATTTTATCGTTCAAGGTCTAGAGACCCTATATCGAGGCTTAGGAGTTCTCAGTCTGAGTATCGGAGTCTCTCGGTCAGAGTGTTAAGGACAAAGTCCTAGGCTAAGATTTACTAGTCTAAGTGTAAAAATTTATCAACCCTAGACTAGCCTTGGGCTAGGTTTCTCAGTCGAGGTGTAAAAACCTCTTGGTTCGGGGCTAGTTCTTGGTTAATTCCCTCGGTCCTATGTTAAGGATACTCGGTCCTAATGTTAGAATTGTATGTCCTAAGTTTAGGAGTCTCGGTCCTAGGCTTATAACTCGCGGTCCGAGAGTTTGGGAGTCTCCTTCCCAATGTTAGAACTCTCGGTCCTAGGTCTAGAAGTTTCGATCCTAGGGTTAAAACTCTCGTTCCTAAGGTTTGAGAGTCTCGGTCCCAATGTTAGAACTCTCGGTCATAGGTCTTGGAGTCTCGGTACAAGGATTAAAACTCTCGATCTTAGTGTTTGGGAGTCTCAGTTCCATTGTTAGAACTCCCGATCCTAGGTCTCGATCTTAGCTCAAGAACAACGGTCCTAGGTCTCGGCCTTAGCTCAATAACAGTGGTCATATGTCTCGGTCCTAGCTCAAGAATACCGGTCCTAGGTCTTAGCTCAATTTTCTAAGTCCTTGGT
This sequence comes from Impatiens glandulifera, assembly GCF_907164915.1. NCBI lineage: Eukaryota > Viridiplantae > Streptophyta > Magnoliopsida > Ericales > Balsaminaceae > Impatiens > Impatiens glandulifera. Next base: position 27,312,877 of record NC_061867.1, read on the forward strand.
CTCGGTCCGGACCGAGGATTCTCGGTCGGATCTCTCGGTCCTAAACTAACAAGTTTAGGTCCTCAAGGAACACAAGGATCCAATTTTTTAAAATTCAGTTTTTTAAATCTAAATCTTTGATCCAAGAGCTTGGGTAGTTTCACAAAACTCCCAAGAACATGTTGATCATTATCTCAAGATATTAATCGACCTAGATAATGATAAATTTGTTCAAAACAGTTTGTAATCAAAATTTGGTTTTTTATTTTAAAGTTATTTTGAAGTGAAAGGAGTTATCCAATAGCTTCCTTATATCAAATATACTTGATTGGTACCAAAACAAGAACATTGTCTATTCATTTTGAACAATTCAAGAACTCAAAATTTTCATTTTATATTGAAAATTTTGATTTTAATCAAACATGATCGGGATGGATTAAACATGATCCAAGCAAGTTGCTCAACATGTTTACAATCATGTTGGGAAGTTTTTTGGGCTGTGATTCAATATAATTAATCCAAGAACAACAAACCTTTTTTATTTTAAAAATTCAAATTTGGGTTTTTGTTTATTAGATTGATTGATCAATTAAATCATATCTAGATAGTTTCTAAATGATTCTAGGAATTATTTCCATCCATAAAATACTATGAACAACAAGCATTCAAGCTTTTACAGTTTTAAATATATAAAAAATCAAATTCAAACTGTAAATATAAATTAGAGGGTGATTGGAATCATACCAATTATCAGAGAACGCTACTTAAACCTTAAGGAAGCTTTTAGAATGTCGAGATCTAAACTTTAAGGTCTCAAACATATTTTCGAAAAATCCAAATGCTTTGAGCTTCAATGGCAGATTTCTGTTATCTTCTGATTTGAAGATGGATATTAGATCCTCTGCCTTCGGAATTACTTAGGGAAGTTATTTATAGCATTCCTAAGTTAGTTGATGGCTTCATGTGGCCTGAATCATCAAAAATCCATTAATAATTTTTTATTGTTCTTGGCTGAAGTCATTGGAATTGGGATGAATCATCCTTATTTTGATAAGAAGAAATGATCATTATCGTAGGGTGATCATTTCGGACTTTAATAAACCGAAATTGTGGACTAACAAAGGAATTCCAAGTTGGAAAAATCAAAGACGGATCTCCAAGCTTATCTGATCGGTGTCGCAATGAAGACGAAGACTAGAGGTCAAAACGATGTCGTTTCGTAAGCATGAAAATTTGACCAACCCTGTTTTATAAGAATATTATTATTTATATTAATAATACAATGATATTTTGAAGTTTTTTAATTCAAAATAACCCAAAGGAGGAATTAAAACCAAATTAAGGTTTAATTATTGTAATAATTAAACCATAATTAGGAAAATTATTTAAAAATCCAAAATAATTTGAGGTTAAAATATTGTATTTATTTTACCCAAATTAAATAAAAAAAGGGGTTGAAATTATTTAATTAAGATTTTAAACATATATTATGTTTAATTTATGGCTTAAAACAATTTAATAAATACCCCCAAAATACCCCAAAATAAAAATAATGGACATATTTTTAATATAATTCTAGAAATAGTTTTTATGAAATTTTTGGTAAAGAAAAATGTAAGAAATTGATAAAAATAATAAAATCAATTTCAAATAGCTATTTTTATTAAAGATTAAACTGATAATTTGGTGTAGCCGAAATTATGTTTAATATGTTGTAATATGATTCTTAGCCAACGGATTAGCGCTGGATTTTCATCTAGTGCCAAGGAATTAGTCACGCAGACCGCTATAACAGAGCACGCGTGCGCCCGGGTCCGCATCAAATACAATAATGGGACGTCAGGTCTGTTAGTGGAGAAAGTCGAACACAGGTGGAACGCCACAGAACGCCAATGACGCATTCGAAGATAGATCAAAACGGCGTTGTTTTGATCATCTTCTTCGAAAAAACCTACAACACGCGATGATCTTTCACTATCTTCTAGAAGGTCTAGTGCCTTCGTTAATACACTTTATCCTCTGATTTTTCTTCCTATGTGTTCATCTTATCTCCATCATCAATAGCCCTAAAGCTAGGTTGGACACCTCTACCTAGAACTAGGCTTCCATGATTGAGGATAAACTTTGGAATAGAATTTCATATCGACAAATTGAACTTGAATTCTCCTACCTTAACCGACCTTATGTTAGTATAAATACTCCTGGGGTTTCTCTATCAATCCATCAAGAAATTCACGAATATTACACAATGAATCAATGTTTTCAAAACTGGCCAAGAACTGGTTTTTATGAAAACCATCTCCGAAGATCCTAGTTTTAATCCGGGCTTCTGGAAAGCTTCCAATATATCTCAGAAGTGTTCTCCAATTTATGGTATGAATTTCAAAATTTTCAAGTTTGATCGTGTTGATCTGTTCTAGGGCTTAGTTATGTGATTTCTTAGTTTAGAATCATTCCCTATATCATGTTTTAAAATTTATGTTGAAAGAAATTAGATCAAATCAACATGAATCAAAATTTCCGAAAATTTGAAGTTAAAATCTGTATTTTTAAAATCTCATGTTCTTCAGCTTTATTCTTGATTTTTTTTTATTCAAATAGCTGCTAGACATGTTTGTAAATATGTTGGGATGAATTCTCAATGACATTAACATCGTTTTGATCATGTTTGATCAAACTTTGTTTTGAAAATTTTGGATTTTAATTCTATATTCAAAAATCGTTTTAATGATGTTTGGTTGTGTTCAACTATATTCATCATTTCAAAGTTATTAGAACAAAAAGCAGGCCTTGAAATGGCCTAATTTAAAAGATCTTAAATTTTGACCTAATAGTTTTTATAAATTGATCTTTGTAAAGATCTAATAATCGTGATTTATATTAGGGATTTTATTCTTCGTAATCATATTAAATAATTGTAACTTACCGATCATGATTCCATGATCTATATCAAAATTTTAAAAGTCCTTCAATTTCTTCATACCAAATGAAGAACACTCGGTCCTAGGACCGAGTCCTGTACGATCAGGACCAGGACCGAGAAAAAAGACAGAGAATCTTTGGTCCGGACCGAGACTAAGGACTGGTGTTCTTGAGTTAGGAACGAGACCGGGGATCGGTGTTCTAAAGTAGAACCGATAATTAAGGTTGGTGTTCTTGAGGAAGGACCGAAAAGTAGGATCGATCCCAAGACCTAGGACTAGGAAACCCGACCGAGTTTTCTAGCCTAAGACTGAGTTTTCGAGCCCTTATCTAGACCACCCTAGTCTAGACCGAGCCCGTCCGAGCCAAGATTGCCAAAACCGAACCCATACCCTAGGACTCGGGTCCTAAGGCCTGTTTTGTTCTATTTTTTAAAATCTAAAATTATTTTCGTAATTTTGGAACCTAAACCCATTTTCAAATAATCTTGAAAGGTCAAAAAATGATATTTTAATATTTTCGAGATATTTCCTAAGCCAATATTTTGGCTAAGATCATGTTTGGAATTTATTTTAAATTCTGACATTTTTCTAATATTTTTCAGAGTTTTTACTCAGTATTATATCAACACAATTGTGGGAACGCCTTTTTAAATAATTTTGTACAATTATTTACGCAATCTAAACATAACCTTGTTTAGGACCCCAAACTACTAATTTAAGAAAATAAAAATTATAAATAAAATTATAATAGTCAGACTTTGTATATTTTAAAATTGTAAAACAGTCCTTTGACGGGTGCGAATGACATAGCGCGAAAGCCCTTTTCTGAGCCTAACTAAGAAATGAACTCCTTATAGAAATTCTGGTATATATACATTCATACACGTATCATTTTATTGATTTTCATAAAATCACTTGGCGACATTGATTTCAAACAAATAATCTTTTAAATTAAGTCATGTTTAATTAATTTAAATCGGGTTAACCCAAATTATTATTTGGACCCTAGATTATTAATATTTAAATAAAATTAATTATTTTTACATGAATAGTTTCCAAAGCTCCTAGTATTATTTTAATAATCTTTTAAAATAACGTTTTCTTTTAAAAGAAGTTTGGCACGCAAACCAAGGTTGAAATGCATCTAACCTCGAACCTCCTCGCGATATTCCCATGTATTGCCATGAGTCCATGACACGTGTTAAGCTACATAGGAGAGCAATTCCTAGGGGTTACACATGCGTTTGCAGAGACGGATTGAGCTAAGGGCTGAGGTAGGCTTAAGTCCATCCCTGCTCATCCATAATTGTTTTTATATAAAATACAACCCGTCGGTAAGGTGTTGATAATAGAATTTAGGATATAAGGCATTGTTTGGAAAAGAGAAAGAAAGAGATGTTACAAATAATTATTGTGTTTTTATTCGGTTAGAATGATTATTTAGATTTTAGTTATACTTTAGAATTTGTTTGATATGATTATTTTAGTGTTTTAATAATTTATGGGTATTTTTTATTTTTTAAATTTATTTATTTTCTTTATTTTCAAATATATTTTATAATAAATATTTTTTAAATAATTAACATTAAAGAAGTATATTTTATCTTGCAATAATCATATTAGTGGTTACTTTAACAATTTTTCTTAAAATTATATCTTATTGATTTTTTGTCAGGTATATATTATTTATTTTTTCATTTTTTTGAGTTCGTCTAAATATTATTTTATTTTTACAAGTTCACCCAAATGATGACATGTATGAACCCACTAAAAATTTAATAAAATTATATATAAGAAAATCCTTCCATAAAACTTAATTACTTGTGTGCTAATCAATTGTTATTTTATTAATTTATATTTAATAAATAATGTCATGTTATAATCATATCTCAAATGTTTAATCATTTATTTGGTTGGAGGAATTTTGATTATTTTACATTAAGACTAAGATGACTAAGATGGCTTAAACAAACCGAAATTAAGTAGGAAAAAAAAGATTTTCCTTTGTGGAAATCCCGAATAAAACTTACATTATTTTTATTTTTTTAATTTTTATTTACTATGTTTTTATATAAATCTAAAAAGAAAAAGACTAAACCCACATTCATTTACTTTTTTTATCCATAATTTTATTTTTCTTTTTCTTTTATTCGACTCCACTCAAAAAAATTAAACTCATTTTAATTTTGTTTTCAAGCCCATCACAATAGTAATTTCTAAATCTATCCTTGTGCGTTTGGGCGTTCCGTTGAAGTTCCGTCAGCGATCCGTCAAATCCTAGCATTCCGTTAGCGTTTAGGGAGATGGACGTTTGCTAATTGGCTGCCTTGCGGGCACACTTCTCCTCGACTAAAATCGGCTACGCGGATGCTTCCTGGGTGTTGGGTGCTGGATGAAAATTCAGCGTTCATCAGATGGTCCTAACGTGCGCTGTAACTAATTTTTTTAGTTTCGACCATACAGGATTACAGATATATATTTTTATTAAATCCTTAAGGATTTATTTAAAATTTATTTTTCCTTCACCCATTTGTTTTTAATTTTGATCTTTTTAAATACAAAAAATATTAAAATAAATATGGTACATATTTTACCAATTTATTTTATTTACTTTTTTTTTTATATTTTTAAGATTTAAATAAATAATTATTTCGGATTAAATAGATACAACAATTCATTAAAATTATTTATTTTTGTCCTTCAATTTTTCTAAAATTATTTTGAGATAATATGGGTACAAAATTTATCCCAAATAATTTTATTTTTTATTTTGGACGTATTCCTTAATTAATTTGATTATTTAACGTAATAATAAATCATAATTAATTATTTTAAATGGATTTTTGGCCAAGGGATTAATTATTTTAATATTAAAATTTGAAATGTTGATTTTTGGCAATCCAGATTTTTTGTTATTGATTCATATGTTCCCCTATTGCGGACCAATCAAAATGCAGGAGCATTATTATATTACTAAATGAAGTTGAGTTGAAGAGAAGGGAGACAGAATCCGGAACCCAGATTTCATTACGGGTTCACCCCAAACGGCGTTAATGGAATGTCTAGATAACGTATGGAGTGAAGCTCCCTTCCCACAGCTTCCATGTTAAAAGGAATGAAGATATATTATTTCGAGCGAAACTCACTTCGCTCAAGGCGACATGTAAAGAGGAACGAAGAGAAGCGGTAAGGAGCGAAGCATACTTCGCCTAGGCTCCCCGTTCATAGGAATGAAGAAATGCTTTTAGAACAAGCATAGTTCGCTTTAATTAATTTTAATACTCTAACGTTAATGTAAAACCTCCAACACACCCATGTAAAGACCGTTTAACTATCATGTAAAAACATTTATTCATGTATGTGAATACAAAAATTAACAAAAATAAAATATTTTAATATTAAAAATAAAAATATTTATGAAGAGACGCTTTTCAGTGAAGAATACTTCGCTTCAATTACTTATTTTTATTTTAAAAAAAAAATTATTTACGAAGAAATGCTTTGTAGTGAAGCGTTCTTCGCTTCAATTAATTTTAATACCCTAACGTTCATGTAAAACCTCCTAAACATCCATGTAAAGACCGTTTGACTATCATGTAAAAACATATATTCATATATGTGAAATACAAAAATTAACAAAAATAAAATATTTTTATATTAAAAATAAAAAAGATTATGAAGAGACGATTTTCAGTGAAGCATACTTCGCTTCAATTACTTATTTTTATATAAAAAAATTAAATTTTTTATTTACGAAGAGACGCTTTGCAGTGAAGCATACTTCGTTTCAATTAGTTTATATGTCTAGAGAATCGAGCGAAGCATACTTCGCCTAGGCGCCATGTAAGAAGGAATGAATATAGTCGTTTCGAGCGAACCGTCCTTCACCCAGGCACCATGTAAAACGTAATGAATAGAATATTTTCGAGCAAAGACTCCTTCGCCTAGGTGTCATGTAAAAAAGAATGATTGTGAAGCTAGCTTCGTTTATGAATTTAAAAACTCAACCTTGTGAAGCAATCTTTGTTAATGTTATAATTTTTTGTGAAGTTAAAATCGCTTTATATAGGAATAAAACATATTTTCCCGGTACAATTCTCACTCTTCATTTTCATAATTGTTCACATTCTCTCTCTCTATAAGCGATCATCTTTCTTTGAAGTTTGAATCCCTAAAGATTTCTTGTATTCTACAAGGATTTCTTGTGAAAATGTCACAACAAAACGAAGGTAACAACATGTCAGTGGATACTTCGAACTCCCGAGAGATCGTCTTGGCAATTTGTAATAGCATAAACGAAACCGCCCCCAATTCTATATCCAACGACAACGCCGGCAATAAACCGGAGAAGTAGGTTATTCATATTGTGTTTATAGTTTTTTGATTAATATTACACCCGTTCATTCCATTTTTTTGTGAAATACTGATTTATGTTCTCCCACTAAAAATAATGTGTTGGAGGTTTCCCATAAATGTATATGTAAGGAAGAGGAAGAGGAAGAGAAATACAAAGACGGAGACGAATACGAAATCATCGACTGATGAATCAGTTTCTACTATTGTTGTCTAAGCTACTGATATTTCTACAGCTACACCTGTCGATGAAGATTTACCAACACCTCCCCCAAAACCAAAACCATCAAAAAAAGGAAAGCAACATTTCTAACAAGATCATCCCCGCATGGCCTTTTTCAAATGATTCATAAATTGATCGTAGAACAGAAGGATGTTGTGAATGAAATCGGGTTTGGTTCTCTTCTTACATTGGGTGTCTCCAATTGTCCTAGTCATTTTTAGAAACACGTAGTCAGATGTTTCGACCTGGATAAGAGTTCTCTAGTATTGGCCAATGGTGATGAGATCCTTATCGATGAAGACCTAGTCCGGTCCGTGCTGAACCTCTTGAGAGGGCCAATGAACGTAGTTGAGTTCGCTGGGATGGACAAGAATAAAGATCCTGAGTTTTTTAATTTCTTGAGGGATTAGAAGGTCAGATGGAGCGGGGGAGAATCAACTTCAGCTCCTGAAACACTTTCTATGATACCCAAGATATTAAGTAACACAAGTGCAGACAACGATTGTAAAATCAACTTTGTTGTCTCAAGTTTTTTATGTCCAGTTCAAAGTTCATGAGTCATGTAAACATTTTTTTCAAACCTATTATATATCTATTTGTATTTGTGAATACTTACACATGTATTATATTAATTCAGGTTCAAAATTCTCAAATCCTTAATGGATGTTGATAACATAAAGAACCTGAACTGGTGCATCTTGATACTACAACGATTGATTGAAAGTGTAAGAAGTTGGCAAGAAAAAGATATAAAAGATAAAATACCTATTTTGATGGACCTTTAACCTTTTTATTGGTTAATAATTACTCTCTTTTATATGATTTATAGATATGAAATATTCACTAACATGTTTCACATTCCTTTATTTCAAATTTGCTACCTAGATGGTGTTTTTGTCAACGGTGTACGTCATCCTTATGAAGGGTCTTTTCCAATCATCTTTTGCTGGGATGACACCACATTGTTAGAGATTACCACGTTAGAAGCTCTCGCGTGTGTTTTTGGGCTGGGCAGGGCAAGGGCACGCCTAGCAAATAAAGAACCTGAGATTCTAGTTAATTTATTGGAATTACCTGAAGACGATGAACAGGTATGTTGAAAGAAGAAATTGACTCACATTTGTCTATACTTTCTTATTTTTGAGACTAATAAGGTATGTTTTTTATAATCTACAGATGTTAACATCCAAAGTCTTGCAAACCTTTAAAGATACAGTACAATATCTAAATTACCTATCAGGCGAAGTGGAGAAATGCAACATCAATCCCAAGCCTATTTTTGAGGTCGGTTTCTTGAACCTAACAGAGTCTGAAGGGTTCATGAAACACTTAAAAGTGAATAATGATGAGGGTTTTGTAAGTATGGAAGAACCTCCAAAGGAAGCACTTAGGGACACTTTAGAGAGTATGGTCTTGAAATTTAATAGTCCCCTAGTTGAAAACCCCTGTGAGGATACAGCTGAGCACAATGAAGATAGTCCATCACCCTCTATTGAACGGAATGATAAGGGTGAACGGAATGATGAGGGTGAGGAAACCAAAGCTTGCGAAGCTTTTAAAGCTTATGAATCTTTTAAAGATGAAGATGAAGATGAGGGGAGACGCGTCAACATTAGAGACTATCCGAAGAGGAAGATCACAAAAATTCCATTGTACCTGCAATCCCCTTACATAAAAGTCGTTGCGAAGAATTTGGACCAAAAAATAACCAACAAGGAACAGAGATTGGACAATTTTGTACTTTGTGAAGACCTTGATGAAATGTAAGTGAAGAATGCTTTTCTAAATTTGAAATTTTAAAGTAATTATGTTCTAAATGAATCTATTTTGCAGGGAGGTACTGTACCAAGGGTCTCCGGGTAATATAACCCGTAAAGTATTGTCAACAATGAAAGATAAACTAGAAGTTGGGAGCGAAATGGTGGATGCTTGGGCCATACATTTACACTTCAAATTTAGTAGGTTAGCAAGGCATGAAAAACGAATAATTTGTTTTTCAACAATATCATATTTAAGTGATTCGCTTTGTTTTGTGCTATGTATTGCTCAATGTTCATGACTTTGATACTTTAGAGTTTATTTGCAGATTAATATGCGATTTGATTACGCCACATTTTCCTGTTGCCTTCAAGAAGACATGAAGAACTTCAAATTAATAGAATAACACGTAAAAAACGCTGACCTGGTATGTGCATAACCATTCCAAGTAACGAATTTCGTTTATGCTTATATGCAATGATATCAAATAATTCATGTTTTTATTCTTTTTACAGATATTCATATCGGTCCTCCAAGTCGGGCATTACTTTCTTGTATGTGCCAATATGTCTTTTTCCAAACTCGAAGTAATAGACAATACCAGACTTTCGCGTGATGTTAAATTTCTTGATAAGTATACTGATTTGCCTCACCACATTGATAATTTTGGGATTTTCTTGAAAGAACTAGGCCTAGCACAACTAGCTGTAAAATTTAAAAAATTAAAGAAAATGGCTCCAAAGTTAAAGTGGGAAGATAGTACAAACAAAACCGACTATGGTATTTATTTAATGAGACATATGGAAACATATAGAGGAGATACGAAGAAGTGGAATATTGACAACACTATAGACAATGTAAGTGTTAAACATATGTTAGTCTATGACAATTTTTATATATTTTCTTATACTTTCTCTTGTTGTTTTGAAGGTCGAAGAAGATTTGAGTACACTAAGGATCAAATATTTATACAGAGTTCTTATGTCAGACCATAATGTCAATAAGATTAACTTAAAGAAGTCAATTAGATTAAGATTTTAGAGTTGTATGTATAAATGAATTTTAATTAGTGTACTTTCACTTTATGCACTTATAATTTATTTATATTTATAATAAAAAACTTTGAAAGATTATATTTCGCATTCTGCTCTTCTTGTACACATATTTTTAATCGTTACTACCAGACAAATGTATTGAAAAACATCTCTTCATGAATGTGAAATTATTGATTCCTTCATGAAGCGATTTTAACTTCACAGAAATTATAACATTAACGAAGCTAGCTTCACAAGGTTGGGTTTTTAATTTTATAAACGAAGCTAGATTCACATGTTCATTTTTTAAATTCATAAACGAAGTTAGCTTCACAAGTTATGAAGCGATTTTAACTTCACAGAAATTTTAACATTAACGAAGATAGCTTTACAATATTGGGTTTTTAATTTCATAAACAAAGCTAGCTTCAAAGGTTCATTTTTTAAATTCATAAACGAAGCTAGCTTCACAAGTTATGAAGCAATTTTAACTTCACATAAATTATAACATTAACGAAACTAGCTTCACAAGGTTGGGTTTTTAATTTCATAAACAAAACTAGCTTCACAGGTTCAATTTTTAAATTCATATATGAAGCGATTTTAACTTCACAGAAATTATAACATTAACGAAGCTAGCTTCACAAGGTTGGGTTTTTAATTTCATAAACGAAACTAGCTTCATAGGTTCATTTTTTAAATTCATAAACGAAGCTAGCTTTACAAGTTATGAAATGATTTTAACTTCACAGAAATTATAACATTAACGAAGCTAGCTTCACAAGGTTGGGTTTTTAATTTCATAAACGAAACTAGCTTCACATGTTCATTTTTTAAATTCATAAACAAACCTAGCTTCAAAAGTTATGAAGCGATTTTAACTTCATAGAAATTATAACATTAACCAAGCTAGCTTCACAAGGTTGGGTTTTTAATTTCATAAACGAAGCTAGCTTCACAGGTTCAGTTTTTAAATTCATAAACAAAGTTAGCTTCACAAGTACTGTTTTTAACTTCACAAGTCCTTTCATGTAACGCCCCTACCGGAGTTATGTGAAGAAGTTAATACATGAATGAAAAATCATTTATTACTTCATCAACAGGCGCTACAATTTGATTCATTTCGTCTCTTCAACTCTTAAAAGTAGTTAGTGTCATCATCTACTTAGTCTTTCTTTCTTTCTGTTTTGACTCTCTCCCTTCCAAGTCTCTACCGGCAAACAGGTTCTTTGACTACCTCATTCATTTAGTGTAATACCCATCTTAGGAGGCAGAGATGGAGCTAGAGATGTCGGTTTTATCGCAGCAACAGTTGGAGCGATACTTAAGTCTGGTCAACAAGGACCTTATCCCTTTTGGTATCTATCATGTAGATGAGATTCTACCTCTTATCCGAATAAACGTTCGCGACGGACTGATGGCCCACATGCAAAAAAGATGGAATACGGACACTCGTTCTTTTGTCATTGGGGACATGCACATCTTCCCGACATAAATAAATCCTCGGGTGTGGGAGTCATTTACTCATGGTTATGTCTATCAATCCTGAACATCATTTTGTATTCGAAACTTGCTATAACTTCTATGGTTGTACAATGTTTGACGCTATTATTTTTACCCTTCAACATGGATTTCTCAATATGACACACATAAACGATTACATTTGGCGTGTACAGAGAGCTGAAAGGACCATCAGTCACACACAAAGAAAACTAATCATGCTTGTGGTTCTTGCTCTTTTTTTATGTCCAGTTGAAGGACTACGGCCTTTGGATAGGCTCTTGGAGGTAGTTCCTACACTGATAGGAAATGCCTCATGTTTGACTGGCCTTGTACTCACCGAGACACTCCTTGGTCTCGACGACTTAGTTCCAGACCCAAATAATTATTCCCGCTATGGATCACCTTTAGTTCTATACCTCTGGTTGTTAGACAAATTGCATTGGTTGCCCCTTCCTTCAATTATTTACCCTTCCTTTGCAAATCTATAGTTGTAAAGAATCGTTGGAGTCGGGGTTGAGAATTATATTTCTGATATTCACCCAATTCGGTTTATTGTTTCGTGGTATCTCTTTAGCCACATGATGTACGAGATGAGGGGTTCTCCATTCATCATTGTGTTGGGCCTAGAGAGATCTACCTCCTACTGTACAGATATCATATATCGACAATTTGGCCTACGGAATCCCCTACCTTGGAATGCACTCAATCCTCCTACGGACTTGATGCTTATTTCTAGTGATCTTTACCTCTAGTACGCATCAATAATGGAGTTTTCTATTACAGTTCAATTCTTCAATCGATGGATCAATGATGTGAACGAAGAAGTTCAGCTATACATTCCACCCTTCGTCGAACAAGAAGTCGTAGCGATGACAGGACCGAATGACGAGTCAAGCTCTGATACAGATTAGGGCTTAATTTATTTATGTGCAACTTCTAGCTTGTGAAGTGTTGTTTGGTTGCTTAATCTTTATAATTTATCTATATAGATTATGAAATTTTTTGTGTTTTTTTTGTACCCAAATGCAAATCAATTGTTGTGAAGTTATAATTAGAATCATGGTCGTTATGAATGATTGCAATATAGATGTCATTTTCATTTAAAACTATAATTAAAAACAATTATGAATTCATGTAAAACCCTAATTCATTCATGTAAAAACATAGAACGAAGTTTGCTTCGCTTGATAGTTACCGTTTATAATGATTCAAGCAAACGAAGCTTGCTTCGCTTGTTAGTTAGTTTATTATAGTGAGCAAGCGCTAGAGAAGGAAGCATGCTTCCCTTGTTAATTATAGTTTATTTAAATTAATTATTATTCATAAAACGTTCATGTAAAACCCTAAACGCACTCATGTAAAACCCTAAATACACTAATGTCAAACCCTTAATGATTTCATGTAAAAACATTAAAGGGTTCATGTAAGCACAATGCTTACAAAGAACGAAGACTACTTCACTTGTTAGTTACGGCTTACAATGATTCTAGGGAACGAAGCTTGCTTCGCTTGTTAGTTAGTTTATTAAAGAGAACAATCTCTAGAGAACGAAGCTTGAGTCGCTTGTTACTAAGAGTTTACAATGCTTATAGGGAACGAAGCTTGCTTTGCTTGTTAGTTATTTTATTAAAGAGAACAATATCTAGAGAACGAATCTTAATTCTCTTGTTACTAAGAGTTTACAATTCTTATAGGGAACGAAGCTTGCTTCGCTTGTTAGTTAGTTTATTAAAGAGAACAATCTCTAGAGAACGAAGTTGGATTCGCTTGTTAAAAATATCTCATCAATGGTCAATCCGCATTATGAAGCAAGCTATATTCAAATTAAATTTCATCAAAACGTTCATTTTGATAAATGATGTCATCAATGCACTAGTTGGCTTGTGAAGCGCCAAAATTTGTCTTGTCCCTTCAGTTGACATGTGTACGGAAGTCTTTGTATACGGATATACAGTGATTAAAGAGAAATACATTTTTATATTATAAATAAAAGTGTAGGATATAGTGAAATGTTATTAAGAGAATTGGTAGACGTGCAATCAAGTATGGAAAATAGTGAATTGTGAGTTGGAACATAGATAAGATCAAATTATATAATCATTAGGAAGAATATAATGATGAGGATGTGAAATGTCACATTAATACTTAGAAATTAAATAAATATATATATATATATATATATTCCTTCCATTTTATTCATTATTTTATAATTGACATAAATAAATCTGAATTACGTTAATGTAAAACACAGATGAATATATTCAAATTAACACACAATCCTTTGTAAATTATTATAAAATCATAATTATTATCAGATTGGATGAACTACATTCCATTACAACGTTTCATAAACAATTCTACATTATAATAATATTCATCTGTATTACAACGTTTGATAAACATAGTTGTACATTATAACAATATTCATCTGCATCTCCATTGAAGCAACCACAGCGGATCTCCCACGGCTAATGAATCCCACCTGTTCAGATATTTCATACTTGAAATGTTTTCCACCCCAGGGAATCTCCTACAGTTGGCTCTGCCCACCAGCGGTGGACATGAATGATCTTCATTTGGTCTGTAGTTTCTACTTCAGGTATAATGATTCTATAGTCACCGAAGATGTTTTCCACAACAATTGGACTCTCTTCATCTTCATTGAAGACGTTTTCCACCACAGAGAATCTCCCAAATAGTAGATCCGAACAAAAGATCTTAAAGAACCACACACTCACAATGCTCATGCTCAAGAATTTGTATTTGTTTGAATCTAAAAGTGAATCTATCATTTTAGAATCAAGATTCGGATAAGCAAATAGTTTCATATACTAAATCGACGACGAAAGTTAAAACAAGGAGGTAATTATACTAATGTTAGAAAATGTACATATTTGCTTGATTTCTGATTATGTAGTTCATCAATTATTTTGTATATACGTATTACACACATATTAATGTAGTGTTAAACCAAAGAAAAGCCAAGGCATCAAGTATGCCCTCGACACCATTGGACATACTGGCGACAGCTGCTAATGAAGAACTTATTGAGAAACAGGTTAATAAAAAAAGAAGAAAGACTCGTGATCCTGATGTTGATTTTAAGAGTAGAACCTCTCCATCGAGCCTTCACTACCTTGTTAACAAGTTATCTGAAGAACAAAAGGATTTTGTGAGGGACATATCATTTGGTTCACTTCTTTCATTAGACATATCAAAATGCCCACTAGAATTCTCACGGTGCATTGTGAGTCTCTTCAATCCCAGAAGTAGGAGCATCGTCCTACATAGTGGAGAGGAGATTCAGATTGATGAAGAGGATGTTCAATGTGTATTGAACATCTCTAGAGGGGAATTAGAAATCGTAGAGTGTGTTGGAATTCGCACGGAGGACTAGGAGTACAAGGACAATCTCGGGGCGTGGAGAAAGAGATGGGGATTCGAGACAATGGAGGTCCTTCGACCTATATAATTCCGAAGAAAATTCTACAGAATACAGCCGGAGATAGTAACTTCAAGATAGACTTCGTTGTGTTTGTTGTATCCAAATTTTTGTGGACTTCGCAAAATCCACAGTGCAGGTATACCCAAACTACCTAGCAGTAATCTGTAATTTAATTTCGACCTTCTTGTAAAATCAGTTAGTCTTGGTGTGAAGCCCACATCACTGTCATGTAAAATGATTTGAGCTTCTCTGTTTTTTATACAGATTCAAAATATTGAAATCCCTAGAGGATGTATCTAAAATTAAAGATTATAACTGGTGCAAGTTTACTTTAGACGGACTTGTTGAAAATGTTTATAAGTGAGAAGAAAAAAAGACATCATATTTCTATGGACCACTAATGTTTCTTTTGGTGAGTGTAGAAATTTATTTGCAGTAGGTTCTAGATTAATAATTTTTCATTTAGTTGAACGTAATATATATTTTTTTATGCTAATGTATATGTTGTGCTACTTGGACTGGGTCATTGAGTACAAGGTAAACAGTGAGATCTCAAGGACTTTCCCTATTTTGGGATGCTAGGACGACCAGAAGATGTACGACAGGGTTGGTTATGAGGCTGTCCATGAGGGGTTTGGACATGGAAGGGTCATTGCTCGCATAGCCATTCGGAATGAGCAGCCACCGAATCAACAAAATGTTAAGCCTCCACTAGAACAAGTTGGGGATGACAATCCTAAGAATGAGATGTCCACGAATGAGAAGCCTCCACTTGAACAAGCTTGGGATGACAAGGCTAAGACTGAGTTGTCTCTAAATGACCAAAATCAGAAGCCTAGGAATGAGCAGCCTCCACATGACAAAAATGTTAAGTCTCATACTGAGTATTCTAGGAGTGACTATGCATCCAATCTTGCATCATGTTTGAGGAAATTTGCGGCCGCTTCAGAAGCATTGGCACGAGGTGTTAAATATCTAAATGAGATGCACCACATTAACGCAATTGAACTTGTACAATCTACTTTTGAGCCATTTGCCATAGTCGTAAACTATCATTCAATCCTGAGGGAAGACTTAGCAAGGAGCTTAGACCAGACAAAATATCACCAACTAAGAGAACAAGAACATCCTCCCACAACCGAAGCCAACAAGAACACCATTACTCCCAAAACTGAATCCAACAAGAACATCATTACTCCAACAACCCAAGCCAACAAGAACATCATTATTCCAACAATTGAAGTCAACAAGAACATCATTACTACCATAACCGAAGCCAAATGGAACGTCATTCCTCCCACAACTGAAGCTAACAAAATCCAAATATCTCCTACTAAAATTTTTCAACAAACAGATTCTGGACCATTGAAGGCCTTAAATTTGTGCAAAAAACTCCCCCGAAATTTGAAACCCGATTGGTTAAGCAAGGTTATCACCATCGAAACTAACACCAACTCTCCTCTATTGTTAGTAGTAAAAATTAAAGAACAATGCATCTCTATTCTACCACCTCCACTTAAACCTACATTGTCTCATCTACCAAATAATGATGAACGAATGAACGAATGGCTTGAAGGATTAAAATTTCCCTAGTATTGAATACCCCGTATTATGATAAAATGTTTAGGGATGTCAAGGATATATCAAACAAGCAGAAGATATTTGTGGGGTTCTTATTTGCTAAAGGACTAGAAAAAAGGCAATGTTTCCTCTACATTCTTATTTATTCTAAAAAATGTACTTTGTACCACATTCTGAAACATGTTTTCTTGTCTTATGCAGTGAAATGTTATTTTTTACTAATAAACTCACTCTCCACCTGATGCGCGCTGACATGCTTTACATAGTTGTTGATCAGTGGGTAGACAGTATGATTGTTGATGTTTGGTCGTATTTGTTGAACGACATTTGTAGGAGAAAATTAAAACATACACATAATAAGATTTTCTTCACAACCGTGATCACCGTAAGTTGTAAAAACAATATTGTTTATCAATTATGTTATTAATGTTATAAAAGAGACTATGATGTAAATAGGCTTTTTCTGTAAATGTGTTAGATAAATTAGACCGGATAAAAATAAGAACCTAACAAAACAAACTTCCTGTGCAGGAGAACGGTTAAAGAACTAGGTTCGGTCAAGTAATTCAACCGGTCAAGCAATACAACCGGCCAAGAACCTAACCGATCAAGAAGACAAGACCGGTCAGAAAAGAAGACCAAAACCAAAAGTCATCCGGTTAACCTAAACAACCGACCGGTGCAAATAGATACTTTGAGTATCTGTTGAAGATGATACCAAAGGGACAGACCTTAATATTACCATATTCATACAAGTCTGAGAACAATCTGCAGGCTGCAGAAGACCGTCTGACAAGATCTTTCCAGTCCGGGATAAATTAGAGGCGCAATCCTCCAGGTGCAGGCAACTGTCCAACCGACAGTTGCCATATTGAGTAAAAGATAAACCTAGTCGGTTTGACCTATACACTGGAAGTCTAGACAACCAGGTCTGAAACACTGAACCTCTGCTCAACCAATCAGATTCAAGGAGATGAAATGTGACCGTTGGCACATTTCACCTATAAAAGAAGGAGCTGAAGAGGAGTAAATGCAGTTACGAAAAGGTTACCAGTTCTACCAACCACAAGCTCTAAGAACTATTAATTACAAGTTCATCTCTCTACAAGATTTAGAGCTCAAGTGTTCATTTGAAGTAAAATTACAATTTCGGTGAGAATTGTACGAGTGTTTATCGAGCAGAAAATAAGTCTCGATCGGATTGTGTTTGTGTATTCCTTAGTGAATATCCTTCTCGCGGTTTCTAGAGGAAGGGGTGACGTAGGAGTTTCATCTCCGAACATCCATAAAAATTTGTCTTGTTATTTACTTTCTGTCGGCTTTACATACTAACCGACCCAGCCTAAACCGACTTACTGAATCCCAAAACCGACCCAGCAAACTCCAAACCGACCTTATCCAAATCCGGTTTTGTTCATCCTGTGTATGTGCTGCTTCAACCTGAAACAAACTACTTCCGCACTTGAACTCGGTTCAAGGGTTTGTGACAGTTTGTGTAGTATTGAAACCCCGGTGTTAATCTCTGACCGGATTAAACACCAATATTTGAGTGCAAACCGGTCAGACCCCGGTCCCCCAGTCGTGACCTAGATCATAACAATTGGTATCAGAGCAGTTAGTTTCAATACTCAAGCAAGCATGTCTTTCGATAAGCCTCCAATGCTAGAAGGTGATGATTTTTCCAACTGGAAGGCACGCATGCACCTGCACTTAATCACCATGGATGACGAGATGCAGTTCATCCTGACTGAAGGACCGGTAAAGATTGATAAAGAAAAGGAGGAATGGACAAAAGAAGACAGGAGAAGAAACAATCTGGACAACCATGTTAGAAACCGCATCATTAACGGTTTGGACAGGAATACGTTTTGTAAGGTCATAGATTGCAAAACCGCAGAGGAAATATGGGAAGCGGTGATTCAAATTCATGAGGGAAATGAAAGAACCAAGGAAAACAAGATAATGGTGGCTACCCAGAAGTTTGAAAATATCGAGATGAAACCGGGAGAAACAATGAGGGAGTACAGTGACCGGTTCACAGATGTGATAGACGAGCTATCAACTCTTGGAAAGAAGTATGACAACAAGGAAATCATCATGAAAGCGTTAAGATCTCTTCCAAGTGCATGGGATATAAAGACAATGGTGATGAGGGAATCAAACTGTCTAAGCAAGATGAAGCTACACGATGTATTCGAAGATCTTAAGGCATATGAGTTTGAAATAAGATCTAGGACTGAAGATGAAGTTTTAGCCTTAACCTCCACTAAAGCCTTAGTCACATCCATAGAACCAGTTATTCCTGCACCGATCAGAACCGCTGAACAGTTCACCGAGGATGCCATGGCAATGCTTGCACAGAAATTTGGCAGATTCATGAAGAGAAGTCAACCGACAAACAACAACTATAACTAAGGTGATAAATCTAATGTTAGATGTTATAACTGCAATTGTTTGGGACATTTCAGGTGGGAATGCAGAAAACCAATACGGGATTACCGGAAACCGGACGATCAGAACCACCAAAATAACTATCAACAAACTGGTGAAGGAAGTGAAGTTCAGAAAGCACTGATAGCCGATGACGGAGGAAGCTTATGGGCTCACAATGACAGTGATGATGAACTCACATGTCTCATGGAAAATGAGGAACAGGTATTTGACTCTCCCTGTGAAGAATTTACTAAAGAGCCGAGGCAGGTGAAAAACCTGCTGCTCCAGATATTGCTCCTGAATGATAGCAAGCTTGACAGCCTGGTCGTGGGAGGTTGGAGGAGCCACATCACTTTTCTTTTTTTTTATAAAAAAAGGGGGGGGGAGCTGAAGCCTAGAGAGACGGAAGCAGCAAATCGCTTCTACCCTATGCCTTCTTTTGATTTCTTTAATCAGCCAAGGCAACAAGGCTAGCAACCTCCTAAAAACGATGACAGAAGAAGGACGTAACCGAAGGGAAGAAAGACGAACTGAATTATTCAATGCACTAAATGATATGGTAACAGAGTATAAGAACCTATTAACACTAATACCAACCCAACTCAACTTTAGAACCGACCCCATAGCACCAACCTTGACTGAACCAAAGACCATCCAACTAGATAAAATCCTAGAAACCGAGATAGCACCTGAACTATCCGATAAGACCGAATAGCTCAAGGAGTCAGTTCAAGAATTGATCGAAGAAGAGGATGCCCGAACTCAGTATCGAATAACCTCATGGAAAAGATCCGATGACATGGTAAATCAGATGTCTAAGTACAAAAGACATCCCAAATGCAAATTTGGTCTTGGGTACAAAGACAACAAATCCGCCAACCAGAACCATTCGGACAAAATAAAGCTTACAAAAGGCAACCTTCCCTTTATAAGATTTGTCAAGAGTTCTTCAACCAATGATGAGAAACAAGGTGATTCAAAACCGGATGACGAAATAACTTATGTAAGTCCAACTGACTCCGAAAATTGGCTTCATCCTGAGAAAAGGAAAGCCAACCGGCCCAAAGGTAAGAAAGCCGAACCACACAGGATAAACTAAAGGCCACCTCCGAATAAGGTACTCTTAGGAAAACAAAAAGACCTCAAACCGAGTACATGAAAACTAGTTAAAACCATAACCGGGAAAGTTATCCGACTTATTAAAGTCTGGATATCTAAGGGACTAATCACTTGTGGACCCAAGTAAATGTGGGTACCAAATAGTTGTAAATATGTATATTTTGCAGGATATGAAGAAACGGCCAGGAAACTCCGAGTGGTACCTGGATAGCGGTTGCTCCAGACACATGACTGGAAACAACAATCTTCTAACCGACATCAGAATAGAAACCGGTGCAATGATTACCTTCGGTGATAACTCAAGAGGTAGAACTGTGGGAAAGGGTAAGATTGTCCATGGTAATTTAACAATTGATAATGTACTTTTAGTTGAGAACCTAAACTTTAACCTATTAAGCATTAGTCAGATGTGCGATGCTAGATACACGGTAGAATTTCTTAAACATGCATTCTTAGTCAAAAACTCTCAAGGTAACATACTACTAAACGGAAATAGGTTAGGAAACATATACAAAGTAGATTGGAAAAATAAAGTAGAACACCCTGTTTGCATGGTAGCTAAAACCGATCAAACCTGGTTGTGGCATAAAAGGTTAAATCACTTAAACCGGAAAACTTTAAACTATATCCGCGGTAAAAAGCTGGTTGAAGGAATTTCTGATATAGTATTCAATAAGGATAAGGTTTGTTCAGCGTGTCAAATGGGTAAACAAACTAAATCAACCTTTAAGAGTAAAGGACACATTCAGTCTAACCGATGTTTAGATCTCCTTCACATGGACTTATTTGGACCGATTAGGGTCGTCAGCCTAGGTGGCATGCTCTATACTATGGTGGTTGTTGACGATTATTCTAGGTATACATGGGTAATATTCTTGGCATCCAAATGTGAAATCGCATCAAATTTAATTATATTGCTTAAACGTTTGCAAAATAAAAAATCAACACGCATAAATAGCATTAGGAGTGATAGAGGAACCGAATTTACAAATAGTACATTAAATGCATTTCTCGATGAATCCGGTATTAGACACGAGTTGTCTAGTGCTAGGACTCCTCAACAGAACGGCCTAGCCGAGAGAAGAAACTGAACTCTAAAGGAAGCCGCAAGGTCCATGATAGCCGATTCGGGTGTTGCCCAGAAATTCTGGGCTGAGGCTATCAATATTGCATGTCACACACAAAACCGGTCTCTGATTAACAAGTTTCACAACAAAACACCGTATGAAGTATACTTTGATAGGATTCCTAACCTTAGGTATCTTAAAATTTTCGGTTGCAAATGTTATATTCACATAAATGGCAAAAATTACATATCTGCTTTTGATGCAAAATCCGATATTGGGATCATGCTAGGTTACTCAGCAGTCAGTAAAGCTTATAGAGTGTATAACACCAGAACTTTAACCGTGGAGGAATCTCTTCATGTCGTTTCCGATGAATCGGTTGAAAGTAACACTACATCATCTTTTGATCTACACAACAGATTGGAAAATAACAATATCCATTCTGATAGTGAAGATGAGGTTCCGGTTTTCAGACGGTTTGTCATGATCAAATGGGTGATGATGAAACCCAGCCGGATCAAGCTACCACACAGCAGGAAGCTGACACCTCGGTTCAAACTGAGGAAATCGGTCGGTCTGACATTTTTGTTCAGCCTACCGATATATCTAGCCTTGATTAAATAAACGGTGATTTGGTAGACACTCCTGAACCGAATTTCAAAAGGAACACAAATCATCCTACTGAGCTTATTATAGGTGACCCTTCAAAACCTGTCCAAACTAGGCAACAAATCCTGGAGGAATACTTTAATTCCGCTTTCATATCCCAGATTGAGCCGAAAAGGGTGGATGAAGCATTGTCAGATCCGGATTAGATCTTGGGAATAAAAGAAGAGTTAAACCAGTTTGAGAGTAATAAAGTCTGGTACCTAATCCCTAGACCGAAAGATCAACCGGTCATAGGAACAAGATGGGTATTTAGAAATAAACCCAATGAAGACGGTTTGGTCACGAGGAACAAATCCAGATTAGTGTCACAAGGATACAAACAGGAAGAAGGCATTGATTTTGAAGAATCATTTGCCCCTGTAGCTAGAATTGAAGCCATTAGAATTTTTATATCCTTTGCTGCTTTCAAAAATTTTAAAGTTTTTCAAATGGATGTCAAAAGTGCATTTTTGAATGGTGAACTACGTGAGGAAATATATGTTGAGCAACCACCCGGTTTTAAAAATACTGACTTGCCTAATCATGTATACCGCTTAAACAAAGAATTGTACGGTCTAAAGCAAGCTCCTAGAGCTTGGTATGATACACTAACCGCGTTTCTGTTGAAACATGACTTCACCATAGGTTCGGTGGATAAAACTCTATTTAAATTTGAGAAAAATGAGCATATCCTACTTGTTCAATTATATGTGGATGATATCATTTTCGGATCAACCGATCCTAAGCTATGTGATAAATTCTCAACCTTGATGACTAATAAATTTGAGATGAGTATGATGGGAGAATTAAGCTTCTTCCTAGGTCTTCAGGTTAAACAGCTCGAAGGAGGAACTTTCATAAGTCAACCAAAATACACAAAGGAACTTCTAAAGAAATTTGGAATGGACACATTTTCCTCCGCGGCTACTCCAATGAGTTCATCAGTCAAATTGGACAAGGATGATGACGTTCAGGCAGTAGACCTAACGGCCTACCGAGGAATCATCGGCTCACTCCTATACCTGAAAGCAAGTAGACCGGATATATTATTCGCGGTCGGAGTGTGTGGAAGATTTCAGGCTAATCCAAAACAATCTCACAACACAACCGCAAAGCGAATCTTGAAATACTTAAAGGGAACCCCTGAAGTCGGTCTATGGTATACAAAGGACTCATCTTTCAACCTCACAAGTTACTCAGATGTAGACTATGCAGGTTGTAAAGTTGACAGAAAAAGTACCAGTGGAACATGTCAATTCCTAGGTGATCGGCTTGTTTCATAGCACAGCAAGAAGCAAACATCGGTTGCCACATCAACCGTAGAAGCTGAATACCTGGCAGCTGGAAGTTGTTGTTCACAACTTCTATGGATCCAACAACAACTGAAGGACTTCGGTATCACCGCCGAAGAGTCTCTGATATTCTGTGATAACACGAGTCCCATAACAATCACATACAATCCGGTCTTACACTCTAGAACCAAGCACATCGACATAAGGCATCACTTCATCCGGGAACATGTCATGTTGAAGCATATCCGGCTGGAATACGTATCAACAGAACAACAAGTAGCCGATATCTTCACAAAGCCTTTGCAGGAAGCTATGTTTTCTTACTTCAGAAACATACTCGGTTTAACCGATATTAATCAGCTCATCTCTTAAAACTCTCAAATGTCTAAAAGGAAAATCAGTTCGGACAGACAAAACCGGTAGTTCTTCCCAAATTGTCGGAAACCAAATTCACCAAGGTACTCATTGAAGAACCTCTTTTTTTATCAGTCACAGTAAACCGACAGGTTACTTAGTGCTTACACCAATTAACTGCATCGGAACCAATGACTGAAAACCGACCGGTTTGGAAATAACGTACTCTGGATTATTTGGCTTACGAACAGAATTGGAACAATTATCTGTGTTTAGATGTATCTATTCTGAAAAGATACATTTTCAAAGAAAAATGGTCATACCTTAAAAGACGTGAAGATATGATATCTTTCACCGTCCAGGCCTATGACTCACATCCTAGGTTGTAGACATACTTATTTTATGCAATATGTTTTATCCTATGGTTAATAGATTAAATCACCTGAAATACACTGGACAATACCATCATCCCTCCACTAATATATAAGTTAGGTAAATATCAGACAAAACACTCACAAGTATCAACTTAACATCTCACTAAGACAAAAAAAAATGTCTCAGTTTCAAAATATTCTCCAAGTTGATTTCAACTCTACTCAAGGAACTGAACATTACGAGATATTCAAAATGATCAAGTCTCTTGAAGACACAAGTCTAAAATCCTTCTTAGATGACAAACACGTCATCTTCCCTGAAACCATTCTGGAGTTCTTCTACAATGCAAGGGTCTTCCGCGGTACTCCGTACTTTGACACCCTTATTCAATCAAGGGTTGGGGGAACCGTGTTTGACTTTTCGGAGAGTGATTTTGCCCGGTGCTTCAACCTTCCGAAACAAGGGCTTACCGATCTAAACGTTATGGCCGAACTAAAGGCCGAAATCTCCCTGAACTTCTCTCGGTCAAACCGTCCGGTCAGTGACCACGGTGCTAGGTCATCACTAAGGGCTGAATACCAACTTCTCAATGATATCATCGGTCGGGGCATCCTGGGTAAGGATGTGACCAATACTTACTATGCCACATTTTTCAACATGATGACCGCTATCACAACAGATACGTCGGTCAACTGTTCTAGGGTGTTGTTTGATGTCTGGATCTGGATGATCACCACTCGCCATACCGGTCTCATTCCCCAAATCAGCTGCCTACTCATGGAACTCGGGGTTCCGCTCTGTCCGGGCGAAGGGCTAAACCAGATCCAAATCATAACTAGGGAAGTTGCTGACTCGTTCTATGAGCGGTTCTAGAAGGCCTAGAAAAGGAAGAACCGTCATCTCAACCCCTCCGGCAATTAAGTCACTCCTCTCTACAACCGGTCATTTTGTTGTACAAACCGATTATATTGTCATTCTACTCCATTATGATCTTCTCGGTTAATCTATGTGTTTCTTTCGGCTTGCTGTAACTCCACTTTCTTTAATTAAAAGTAACTTTTGATTTCCAACTACATGGGAAATTGTACAAACCTAGTTACTTTCTAACTAGATTCCCCACATCGAGTTCTGAAACCGGTCAAAAGTAACTCCTTCCCAAGGAGTTTTGGAAACATAAATATTCCCAACACTAATAAGACAAAACGGAATATTAGTATTAAATGCTCCTATTTTCCCTCCAATCTCAAAACTATATAAGGAACCCCCCCCCCTTTATCGATTTGGCATACCTCCAAACAACTTATTATTTCTTAAACTCTCTCTCTCTCTTAGCAAAGATTTGAAAGAATGTCGAACCGTACTCTAAGAAACTATCTTTGTATTGATTTCGACTCTGTCCTCAAAGTTGAGGATCTTGAAGTGAAGGAACTCCTTTTTGAATCCCTCATTGACACCGGCCTTCGTGACTTTCTCGAAGAATCTAGACCCCTCTTCATTCCAGAGGTAATGGAATTTTTCAATAATGCATCCATATCCGGCGATGCCATTACTTCTATTGTGAAGAACCACATCTTTGTTCTTCGCGAAAGCGAATTCTCTCGGATGACTATGCGGAATTTTTCTCCGGAACCGAAGTATCGGTGGAGAACCACGGTCTGAAAACCCGACTCGCCCACCACATCCAACTCCTTTACGAGATCATCAATCGATCCATCATCTGCCAATCTCCGAACCAACACTATTCCAAGAAAGTCTTCGACATGATGACCTACATCATCAGCAACACCCCCATCAAATGGTCATCGGTCATTTTCAATAACTTGAAGACCATGGTCGAAACAAAGAAAGGTTTCGGCTATGCCCCCCACATCAGCCGGTTCCTTCGTACACACCATCCAAATCTTGGACTGGGTACCCCGGCGTACCTATCAAATGTTCTCCACGAGGAAAGGGTGGAGGACAAACTCTCTAAAATAGTCATTACATGATTTATAATCCTGTATTTTGTGTACTTTAAACCGATATGTGTATCGGTCTCTATTATGCTCTCTTTTATTGAATGATAATTTAAAATTTCTAAGTTCGAAAACCGAGTCAAAATTGCATCATTAGAATATCGGTTTAAATGACCAACCGGTTAAAAACGCTAACCGCTTCCTTAAATCACCGGTTAAATAACTGTCTCATGAATAGAACGGCTATATTAAATAACCGCTTCATTACTGGTTAAATAACCGCATCAAATTCCCGCCAAATGTTTGCCGCCCATCGCTTGCCGCCCAAAGTCATTTTGGAGGGAAAATTCCCGCCCCAATCTGATGTGACAGTTCGCGGCGGTTGGAATTCCAACCCGCGACTATAAATATGGTCCTTAGTCATTTTACATCATTCTTACGCGAAACGGTTTTCTCTCTCTAGCTTTCAAATCTCTAAAATCTCTCACGCTCTCGATCTCTCGGTCTCTTCAACTCACAATGGGTCGCGAATCTGTGCTTTTCACCCACATCGTCCAGGTCAATTTCGATGAAATTCGAGCAAATGGATCGGCGGAAGCAAAACGGGTGTTAACCCAAATATCTGAGTCTAGTCTTGAACACTTCTTGAACGGACCGTTCATCCTGTATCATGAAGCGGTTACCGAGTTCTTTCAAACTGCCGCACTCAGCGAAGGGACGATAACCGCAACAGTAGGCGGTAAACCGTTCAAACTCACCATGAAGTCGGTTGCTGAGGTCCTCCATCTGCCAACCGAGGGAAGCGACTTCTCGGTATTTACAGACGAGGATACATTCCAAGTGGTTTGCCGGGATGTTTCGGATATTGTGGTACCAATAGCAGTATCCGGTAAGAAAAACTCACTCAAACCGGAACTTAGACCGCTATGCGAGATCCTGTCTAAGTCGGTTCAAGCACGGGGAGGCAACTATGATAGCCTCACCCGAATGAAGATCGATATGATTGTCGGTTTACTCAACAGCACTAAAATTAACTGGGCGAAGGTAATCTTCACCAACCTATGTGAGATGGTGGATCCTTCATCTAAACGTTCATGGGGATACGTCGTTCCACTCGGCAAGTTGATGCATCATTTCAACGCTGACACCGGCCCTGGTGTTTTCCTCTCCCCCAGCAAAATCGTAAAAGCTCATAACTTTATTAGACGGAGGAGAAACAAGGAAAAACAAAGTTCTTCGGCAATACAAGCGGCCGGAGAAAGACACCAGCTAAAAAGAGAAAGGCTCCGGCAAAAAAAATCCGAAAGCAAGGCAAATCAGCAACCAACCGGGTCAGCTAACCCTCGGTCCGAAACCCTCAATACAGAAAATTCGGCATCCAGCTCTGGCCGAACCGTTTTACACCACACCGGAGAGGATCGGACTGGCAAAGGGAAAGAACCGATGGTCGAAGAACAATCGGCCAGAACTGATAACGTTGATGTCGGTTCGGGCAGACAACAGGAAGAAAATGAAACCGCGGATGAAAGCATTCGGCAAATGAGCGAGGACCTTGTCAAACAAATCATGAACGAAATCCACGATCAGGCTCACACTGCAAGCGACGTCTACTTTCAATGGGCTCTGAACCGGCAGGAAATCTACTACACCAACATGCTACCAGAACATCCCGCTGACCGGAGATACGACAAACTGGTTGAGATGGAAGCGGAAGTCATCAACCTCACAAAGGCTCAGAGCGTCTTGACCGCTCTTCGAAGAAGTAAGATGGTCGAACCGCATGCCCGGTTACTAGGGCTCACCGAACATATCCAACTTCTTCGAGAAAAGCACATTCCTGGGACGGAGGATTCCTAGTTTGAGATCCTAGTGCTGGATATAATAACGGTCAAAGAACGGGATCTGACCGATGAGATGGCACGGTTAGAAGCGGAACCCGAGCACGAGGAGGCATCGCACTTCTCCAGATCTCCACTTGAGGATGATGGCGGTCCGAATCCGGCTGAAACCGAGCATATCTCCCCTGAACAGGAACCCGTAATCAATGACACCGAACTCAGGACGGGTACACCTCCCACTGATCAGCACGTATCTCTTCAAACCGATAATGAATCGGTACCGGCTGTAACAGAAGATAGAGTAAAGGATCTAATTGAAGAATTTGTCAATGCCGCCATCCTGCCGTGGCAAAAGAAGATAAAAGAAACCGCGACTAAATCCATCGAGATAATTGAGTCCACCAATAAACAGATAGAAACCGCGGTTGTACGGATCATGTCCGTTGAAGACAAATACGGTCTTACCGACCTTCTGTTCAGTGACACAACTGACAGAACTAAGGTATTGGAGACCGCAACTAAGAAGTTGGAGACCGATCTCGCTCTTACCAGCCAAAAGGTCGGTTTGGCAGAACTAAACCAAATAACAACCGATCAAAGGCTGAACAAAATTGAAGGGGACCTGTCTCAATCCGGTATCCAGGCTGGATCCACACTTGAAGAAATTGCAACGCTCAAAGAGAAGCATGCCAAGACCGAAGCTGATTTAAAGGCGGTCACCGAACAACTAGCGGAGATGGTAGCGGCAAAGCTGGCAGCCGATAAAGCACTTGAGGAAGCAAATGAGCTCGCGGCTCAGAAGATTCAGGATGCCCTAGACGAGCAAGTCCGGCTTCAAAAGGAAACGGTGGAGGCGGATGCAAATCTGGCCCAACATGTTCAACTGTGGAAAATATTGCACCGGCCGTAGCGATTCAGCAAAATGAGGATGCGGCTCGACTAATCGGCCAACGTCTAGCATACAATGAGTTCGCCGAAGCACATAAGAAATCAAAAGCGGTTGCTTCTCCATCCGGACCGACTACCAAAAAAAGAAAGGCTTCTTCCAAGAGGGCGGCAATTTCAAAGCTATTGGACAACGTTACTGAAGCGGTGGTTGATCCTCCAATCAACCCGGTTTCGCAAGATGATGACGATCTCGAGGAAGAAACTGTACCGCTGACCAAAAGACCGCGAGGTCTCGAAGCGAGGCTTCACCTTTCACCGGTACTTCAGGCGGTCAAGGATCCTCCTCCATGACTACTCCAGCGGTCAAGGGAAAGGCGACTGAAGAAATGCTGGAAAAATACCTGCCCAAGAAGAAGAAATAAAGGCTTTCTTTACTTATATTACCTATGTTTACCTTAGTATAATTTTATATATATATATATATATATCAAGTATTTTTGGAAACCGGCCTACATTTTCATTCTTACATAGTTTTGAATATTTTAAATAAAATAATCAAAAAGGGAGAAATTGATAAAGATATCAATACAAAAATTTTCTAAATTTTTCAAAAGCTAAATTTTTCAAAAGACAAAATTTTTCTCAAAATTTTTCGACAAATTTTTCGAAGTCATTTTCCAAAAATCCAGCCAAATGAACTTTTAAAGAAACCGGCCTACATTTTCATTCTTACATAGTTTTGAATATTTTAAATAAAATAATCAAAAATGGAGAAATTGTTAGATAAATTAGACCGGATAAAAATAAGAACCTAACAAAACAAACTTCCTGTGTAGGAGAACGGTTAAAGAACTAGGTTCGGTCAAGTAATTCAACCGGTCAAGCAATACAACCGGCCAAGAACCTAACCGATCAAGAAGACAAGACCGGTCAGAAAAGAAGACCAAAACCGGAAGTCATCTGGTTAACCTAAACAACCGATCGGTGCAAATAGATACTTTGAGTATCTGTTGAAGATGATACCAAAGGGACAGACCTTAATATTACCATATTCATACAAGTCTGAGAACAATCTGCATGCTGCAGAAGACCGTCCGACAAGATCTTTCCACTCCTGGATAAATCAGAGGCGCAATCCTCCAGGTGCAGGCAACTGTCCAACCGATAGTTGCCATATTAAGTAAAAGACAAACCTAGCCGGTTTGACCTATACACTAGAAGTCTAGACCGCCAGGTCTGAAACACTGAACCTCTGCTCAACCAATCAGATTTAAGGAGATGAAATGTGATCGTTGGCACATTTCACCTATAAAAGAAGGAGCTGAAGAGGAGTAAATGCAGTTACAAAAAGGTTACCAGTTCTACCAACCACAAGCTCTAAGAATTATTAATTACAAGTTCATCTCTCTACAAGATTTAGAGCTCAAGTGTTCATTTGAAGTAAAATTACAATTACGGTGAGAATTGTACGAGTGTTTATCGAGCAGAAAATAAGTCTCGATCGGATTGGGTTTGTGTATTCCTTAGTGAATATCCTTCTCGCGGTTTCGAGAGGAAGGGGTGACGTAGGAGTTTCATCTCCAAACATCCATAAAAACATGTCTTGTTATTTACTTTCTACCGGCTTTACATACTAACCGACCCTGCCTAAACCGACTTACTGAATCCCAAAACCGACCCAGCAAACTCCAAACCGACTTTATCCAAATCCGGTTATGTTCATCCTGTGTATGTGATGCTTCAACCTGAAACAAACCACTTCCGCACTTGAACTCGGTTCAAGGGTTTATGACAGTTTGTGTAGTATTGAAACCCCGGTGTTAATCTCTAACCGGATTAAACACCAATCTTTGAGTGCAAACTGGTCAGACCCCGGTCCCCCAGCCGCGACCTAAATCCTAACAAAATAGGATTGATTCAAAAGAGAAATTCGAATTGAGGTTCTATCTTGAATCTAAGCATTTCAACATTTCGAAAATAGACCTCTTGAATGTGGACCTTGTAAGTAAATCTCTCGTAGTGATATCATTTAATAGCATGTACACCTCTATGCAATCTTATTTGCTTTAATTGTATTTACAGATGTTTCCCAGTCATTGATGACTCACATTTTTACTTGGTTTGCTATAACTTCATAGAAAAGGAAATTCAAATAATTGACAACAAGGAGGTGATACAATCTCCCTTAGAAAGAAGATATAAGAATGTCCTAATTTTGGTAATACACTAAACTTCGCTTTTCATCATGTTCAATCGTAATTAATTTTTGGTCTTATTTACATTACATCATGTTGTTCATTATGTACCATGATGACTAGACAATATGAACAATATATGAACGACGTAGACCCCGTTCTTGATATAAAGTATGTTAATTTGGGAATGAAATGTTTGAAATTATCATGGTAGGATGGCAAGAATTACAATGATTGCGGGGTTTATTGCATGAGACACATGGAGTCATACGACGGTAAAATCAATGGTTGGAGAAGTGGCTTCGGCGTTAAAAAAACAGTGCGCACACAAATAAAGACCTTGAGGATGATAATATATTTGGCGTATCATTGAGTCGGATCTAAACAAAATAAGAACCACGGTCTACGAGGACTGCAAGAAATGGTTTAGTGGATGAATTTGAAAATGTATATAGATTGGGAAATTCAAATTTTATAACACAATTTACTTGACATTTTTATATGAATGAAAATGTATACAGATTGTTTTAAATGAAATTTATTTTTTGTTAATTAATTTATTTTCAAGACATAAACATTGATGTTCAAATGTCTTTACAAGGATGTGTTAGAGGTTTTACATGAACCTGAAGGCATAACAAAAATAATTGAAACGAATGAATCTTCGCTCCATACCGTATCTCTAACTTCCTTTTACATGGTGCATGGGCGAAGAATATTTCACTCGATACAGTATATCTCGGCATATAAACTAATTCAAGTGAAGCATGCTTCACTGAAAAGTGTCTCTTCATAATTCTTACATGGCGCCTGGGCGAAGAATGTTTCGCTCGATACAGTATATCTCGTCATATAAACTAATTTAAGCGAAGCATGCTTCACTGAAAAGTGTCTCTTCATAATTTTTACATGGCGCTTGAGCGAAGAATGTTTTGCTCCATACATTATCTCTACTTTCCGTTAACGGTGTTTATGGTTTTGCATAGGAAAACATAAATGTAAAAATGAATGCTTCATTTCTGGTTGACATGAACTGATCAATAAGTTTTCATTAATTTGGTTATTGTTTTACATCAACCCCCCTACATACATTCTAGCTTGTAATGGTTTAAAATCAAATTTACATACAAATATATTTCAGGTTTCTCATGAAACTGGAATTCGAGAGTTGAGATGACAAAAGAATAGTGAACGGAGTATCGGCGTCCATGCTGAAACTTTCGTCCCATTGTTGAGGAGTTGAGAATTGAGTAGTTGTTGTTGTTGGCATTGCATTGCATTTGATGGCTGGAACGGTATAACAATTTAAAGGTTGTTAATAAATGAAGATTAATAACCCAATTATTATTAAAGTAGTTAAGCGATCACTTACATACCGGATTTATTGGTGATTCGCTTGTTTTATCTTGTTAATTTTCTTTTTCTAGAATTCTTCTCTAGTCCACCTTTCCTTCTCTTACTAGACTTTGTTGTCTTCTTAGTTTTCATTCCTTTTGATCGAACATGGGCACCCTCAGCAGAACCTGATACAACTGATAGAGTTTGCGCATTTATATCCTCTTGTAATTTTTTATCCACAAACTTACATTAGCTGTAATTAAATGCATGGACAAGCCACACAAATCTATGTATCTTATGTTTTGAAACTCACTCAAATCAACATTACTGTTGTCCACCGGTGGATTAGTTCCAAAATATCCATCTTTTGTTGTTCTTATTCACCTCTTTAATATCAACGCAGGAGGAATCTTCAACACGTCAATCGTCGTGAAAATCTTTAGAATGTGAGCACACAAAATCCCTTCAAATTCAAATTTACAGTAGCTACACTCGATATTATCATTATTCTTATGAACTGTAACTGTATGAGGGTATCTCCTAGTGTGGGGGTTAATTTAAATTTTCTATCGACATCCTCTAACATTTCTACACCACAATAATGCGACATAAACCATTGTTGTTCAAAGCACATAAATACCTCTAGAGTGTAAACATTGCATGCATCCTTTAAGATCAAAACTGGATAGTTCAGACTTGAATTGCTGGTAATTGATTTGAAATCAGCCTTCAACACATCATATCTTCTTTCGTCAATTAGTCTTTCAAAGTGTTTGAAACTTTCTAAGAACTTGTGTTTGTAGGAGCAATACATTTTCAACACACTGTTCATTCTCTCACTTCTCTTTGTTGTCGTCACATCAGCACAAAACATATGTCGTCCAAACACTAATGCCCACTTTCGCCTAATGTTAAACATACGTTTCAACCAGTCATTGTTTTCAAGCCCGTAGTTTATCAACATTTGATTTCAGGCTTCAAGAAACTCTACCTCTTCATCAAAATCATATATACATGAAGAAAAATCCTTTGAAAATTCTCCAAAATTATGAAACGTGGAGCTTAGATGTATGGCTGCATTTTGAAATTTGTGCCAAATACAGAGACGATGATTTGTTTTAGGCCATATAGACGCTAAGGCCTTAGACATGGCCGCATCTTAATCTGTAAGAATGGTTCTAGGTTTTTTCTCACGCATAGTTGTGGTGAAAGTCTCAAACAACCATTCAAAAGTCATAGCAAATTCATCGTATAATAAAGTTTCACCAAAAATAATAGATAGTTTGTGATGATTCACACCTACAAAAAGCGCAATTGGACAACCTTCCTTATTTTTCTTATAGGTCGTGTCGAAACTAACAACGTCTCCGAAGTATGAATAATCGGATTCGCATGTTGGAATCACACCAAAAAATATTCGTTATCAAATCGTCCACATCAAGTTGAAAAGCATTATAAAAACCTGGATCGTCCGATTGTTTTTTCTGCAAATACTCTAATACACCCCATGTATCCCCAAAATTACAGTCTCTAGTTCTTTTCTTTCGCAAGTAATTTTTATAATCATCAAGAAGAAAACCAAGATTTTCCCTGCCACTGATTTGTTTGTCCATTAGAGCATGGGATGTCTTTGGAGGGATTCCCACATGAGTTACAATCTCAATATATAAGCCCGCAGCTGCAGAAATATTCATATGGTATCTATATAGGTGAGTTTTCTTTGGACTTATAAGAGGATGACAATGCTCACTAATAAAAGTTACCACTTCAAACTTTCCATTTGTTTCCCTTTTTATCCTCAATTTCGTTTCACGGACGAACCTCATTAAAGAACGGCTACGTTTCACATAAACATCCCATTTGTCTTTTCCCCGTTCACCCTGTGCACTATAACAAAAAACTCTATCCAGTAAAAAATCATCTTTGTCAGCATGTTTTGAATTGCGCCTTATACCAAACCCTATTATTTTAGCGTATGCTAAATAGAATTCGTAGGCATCTTCTTCACTCTCAAATTCCCGACCTAAATGTGGAATCAAGTTGGCTGCAATGTCCTCCAAAAGTTGGCTGTTTTCATCGAAATTCAATTGACGTCGACAACTCGCAGATTCACTGGTCAATTATAGAACATGGAGAAAATAAATTTTGATCTCATCAAAATATAAAGATGCTTGTAAAATGAATTAAATATAAGTGAAGAGCGTTTCACTTCACTAGTATTTACAACAATCCTATAAGTGCTATAAGTGAAGAGTTCTTCACTTCACTAGTATTTACAGCAATCCTACAAGTGAAGTGATAAGTGAAGAGCGCTTCACTTCACTAGTATTTACAGTGCAATATAAGTGAAGAGCGCTTCACTTCACTAGTATTTACAGTGCAATATAAGTGAAGAGCGCTTCACTTCACTAGTATTTACAGCAATCCTATAAGTGAAGAGCGCTTCACTTCATTAGTATTTACAGCGCAATATAACTGAAGAGAGTTTCACTTCACTAGTATTTACAGCAATCCTATAAGTGAAGAGCGCTTCACTTCAATATGAATATAAACATCTTATAGTATTAGAGAAAAGAAACACAAAAGTATACCTCAAATCATGATTATCATTCTCGTTCATGTGGATTCCTTCCTGATAATTAACAAGAACAGAATCTTTCGAGTCAAGTATTCAAAAAAACAAACAAAACGTTATGAAAAAAACTTGAGAAGAAGATGACATTAAAAAACGTACCATTGCATATTATAATTTAGGGAAAATGGATTATTGTAGATATTAATCGTGAAGTATATTTCTGGCGAAGAAAAGTCGAAATACTGCTTCACTAGATAGAGAAACTCGTACAAAGCAGTCGGCATAACTGAATGGCAGCATTACATGAAAATAGGTGTTAGGTGGGGTGAGGTGACTTGATAAAAAAAATTGATTATAATAATTAAATGAATAACATAATTATAAATTAATATTAATCACTGTCAAGCTCTTGATCAGATAGCGAAGATTGCTTCACAATATTTGACAATTGAAAAACATGTATAGCGCTTCACATTTAATTGAGATTTGTAAATACTTTAGGTGCGTTGGTTGAATAGATGTCTACTATTAATCAAATTTATACTTTACATTACATGATTCTTTCATGTTCAAAGATTTCATATTTG
The DNA here is from genome assembly GCF_907164915.1 of Impatiens glandulifera. Taxonomy (NCBI): domain Eukaryota; kingdom Viridiplantae; phylum Streptophyta; class Magnoliopsida; order Ericales; family Balsaminaceae; genus Impatiens; species Impatiens glandulifera. The sequence goes on from NC_061867.1 coordinate 27,348,341, forward strand.
GTAATTTTCATATTAAAAACTCATTCCATTGTTCATATATTAAATGAATATTGTTTAAAACTACAATACTAAGAACCAAAAAATGAAATCTGAAATCACGAATATAGAAAACAAATTTCATTATGAATGAAAATATTTAGTATTGTCAATAAAACAAATATAAGTAAACAAATGCTGTAAATCACAAGCAGCAATAGATTCAAGCAAGTTTGTGTGAGGAATACCATATTCATCCAAATATGCTGACAAATGATCCACTGCATCAAATATCCAAATGACTTCATTAACATCGTGCCTCGTCTCTTCGTATACTACTATAGTTTTGTCATCCTTGGGATCAACAAATGGATTCTCCATATCTTTAGTGGTACCTCCTCCAGCAATTACAAACCCCATCAGATCATGTTTGTAAGCGGGATGAAATCCCCTGCAAAAATAAAAATGTAACTGTCAAACAGTTTTGGCAGCTGAAAAAGAAACAAAACAATTTCAATTATCATGGAGAATAATGAAGATATAGAGGAGGAATCAGACCAAACTTACATTGTTCAAACACCGCATTCTTCCAGCTCTTGGACCGTCCACGGCCCCATAATTATCTTGTTGCACATCGTACGGTTCCTCATCAACGTAACATTTTGATTTCATTGATGATTTTATCCCTGTATAAAAGCAATTGGTATTTAGTTTCATATATGTGAAAATGAATATTGCGTTAAGAGTTAAGACTAACAGAGTCTCACAATCAATTGTCAGGACCCATCTCCCGTTCAATATTACCTTCAATACTTTGATAGTTCGACCACATCCACCATTAGCATCGGTGGAAGCTATGATGTGAGTTACATCGTCTCTCCACCTCATTGACACCGTGGCACCATAGGTGTCTGCATATTGCACCATCAACAGTTTTGTTAAAACAATAATATTATCTCTAACAAACATGGTCATTACAATGAAAACTTACCTAATATGAACAAAATGGATATAGGTTAAGAATAGTACTATATATTCACTTGTTAATTGATTTGGGCATAAAATACAGTCTTTGTCTACATTATTTTGGACGATTACATTGTTTGTTGCCTGCACATTAAAAAAACAGGCTTTGTTAATATCAAAAAACTAGGTTTTCGTGGAAATAATATACACAACCCTAACCCTATGTACATTTTCCTAAATACGAAGGATTTTCATTCAATGTGATATTTTCGGAGTAGGGTTTCCTAAATATGAACGAGATAACGACCTCATTGTGGGTACATAATCCTAGGGTTTAGTGGTTTCATAAATATAAAGAAAAGTTTACTATTTTGGTGTACGTACCATTGTCGAGACGTCAAGATCTTCTAGTTTGGTAGACGGGGAGTTGGATACGAATTGCCGTGAAAGGAGGCGGAAGCTTAAAGAGAGAGAGATGAATCTGGCGGATGTGTTTATAAAATAATCATATTATGGTTTATATATATTAAAGTTGTTAATACAATTGAAGTAAGCATCGCTAAGTAACTCTTGAGGCGGAGTATGTTTCACTGAAAAGCATCTCTTCATAATTTTTTTATTTTTTTTATTACTTTTTAATTAATTTATTTCACATACATGAATTAATAAATGTTTTTACATGACAGTTAAAAGGTATTTACATGGGTGTGCTTGTGGTTTTACATGAACGTATAGGCATATAATTAATTGAAATGAAGTACGCTTCGCTCGAAAAGCGTTTATTCATTCCATTTCACATGGCACTTGGGCGAAGTTCACTTCGCTCGAAAAGCGTTTATTCATTCATTTTTACATGGCACCTGGGTGAAGGAGTCTTCGCTCGAAAATATTCTATTCATTACGTTTAAATGGCGCCTGGGCGAAGGACGGTTCACTCGAAACCAGTATATTCATTCCTTCTTACATGGCGCTTGGGCAAAGTATGCTTCGCTCGATTCTTTAGACATATAAACTAATTGAAGCGGAGTATGTTTCACTGCAAAGCGTCTCTTCGTAAATAAAAATTTTAATTTTTTTTATATAAAAAAAGTAATTGAAGCGAAGTATGCTTCACTAAAAAGCGTCTATTCATAAATTTTTTATTTTTAATATAAAAATATTTTATTTTTGTTAATTTTTGTATTTCACATACATGAATAAATGTTTTTACATGATAGTTAAACGGTCTTTACATGGGTGTATTGGATGTTTTACATGAACGTCAGGGTATTAAAATTAATTGAAGCGAAGTATGCTTCGTTCTAAAAGCATTTCTTCATTCCTATCAACGGGGCGCCTAGGCGAAGTATGCTTCGCTCCTTACCGCCTCTCTTCATTCGGCTTTACATGTCGCCTTGAGCGAAGTGAGTTTCGCTCGAAATAATATATCTTCATTCCTTTTGACACGGAAGTTGGGGGAAGGGAGCTTCGCTCCATACGTTATCTAGACATTCCGTTAACGCCGTTTGGGATGAACCCGGAATGAAATCCGGGTTCCAGATTCTCTCTCCCTTCTCTTCAACTCAAATTTATTTATTAATATAATAATGCTCCTGCATTTTGATTGGTCCGCAACAGGGAAACACAGGAACCGGTAGCAGAAGATCCGGATTAAATTTTTAGTGCTTATAAAAACCAATTCAAAATTAGTTAGATTTGAATAATTTTACTTATTTATAAAATATTTATACATAAATAATATTTTATTTATATTTTTACCAGATTCATGCTAGTTAAACTAACGTTAATGAAGATAAAATACTTTCACCAAATCTATTTATATAATATAATATAATACAATATAATATAATATAATATAATATAATATAATATAATATAATATAATATAATATAATATAATATAATATAATATAATATAATATAATATAATATAATATATTTCACCCATTATTTAAATAAGTAATATAGTATAATAGAATTCATGAAAAAATATGGTTCTAACTTATCAATGAATAATTTTCAGATAGCCTTATTTTTCTACCAATCTACAGCTCTTGTGAGTTGCTTATGTATTTTCTCTAGATGGATTCTGAATTATGTTTACTGTAATGTTTTGTTCAATGTTGAAATGGGATAAATTGTGTGCAATTTGTGGATTTGTTATATATCGATTTTTCTATCATTCCTCTTTTGCAGTTTATGTAAGATTTGATCTGATTTAATTGCGTGTATTTCATTATGTCAATAATATTTTCTTTTATTGTTGTTTTGAAGAATATGTAAGAAAGATTTCGGGAAGAATACTATATTTATCCATGAAGTTGAGGCAATTTCCTAATCTTATCCACCACCTAAAAATCCGTTGTATGTATTCATGATCTTGTAAATTGTTTCATATTTTGCCATGTCATTGTGACACATCATTTTTTTTAACAGGTGGAGTCATATGAACTATTCTCCCTCTACGTCTTCTTCCATTTCCATTGACACCCAGGTCGATATATCTGTAGTTCAACCGCGGTTCAATCTGAGTAAATGAGCATGATGAAAGACAAAACGTCGAGAGTGATGCCGCCGACGAGAAGTTAATACGACATTAAATAGATGGAAATGTTGATTTGATTTGGGTTCTAAGATGAATAAGACGATGGCATATAGACTTTATATTAAATGAGAGGCGTATCCAAACGGGAGTTGAATCACTACTACTTTAGTGTAAAGAATTTCGTAGAACAATTTAAGGAGGAAGAAGTTTCGACTCTGGTTTCTCTCGTGGAAGCTGAAGATGAGATCAAAGAGTAAATCTCTGGACGTCAAAAAAAACCCATACCTTTTGAACAATCTCGAGATCCTCCATTTGTTTTTGTTTCGAATTGTATCTAAGTTACTGATGAGAAAAGTAAATGAGATAATTAGTTGAACTTTATCCTTAAATAATATTCTCACTTGACTGAACTAGAGGAGTAAATAAGAACGATCACGTAATAAAGAAATAATACAAGACAGCAGATTTTAACGTGGAAAACTCCTTCTCAATGAAGGATAAAAACCACGGGACCTTTCTCCGGTTAAAAAATTCTCCACTAAATAAACAATGTTTACACAATTACAAATTGCCACCAATGGCTCTGGACAACATAAATATGATCTAACTCAAATCAACAAACATTGAGAATAATAAGAGTTAGAGAAGAACAAACTAGGATTTGGTCCTGTCGGCAAATAACTAATTTCTGACCTAAAACACAGCCATTGTTGATCTCCCAAAATTGCTCTTTGTCCCACTTGAAACACCAACTTGTTGATATATATATCTAACAATGAGTAACTGCTGAAAACTGCCCACTACTTGATATGTGAATCATGTGGACTGCCCACTACTTGACATGTGAAGAAATGTGTAAAAATAACCTTAGTGGTTATTTAGAATATGGGCCAAAATATTTGGATTTTGCTGAGATGAATAAACCATATAAGCTCTTTTTTAACTTGCACACATAATTTTCTTTGTTTTGCACAATAAACCATTCAGGTTGCTCCATGTATATTTCTTCCTCCAAATCACCGTGAAGGAAAGTTGTCTTCACATCCATATGTTTCATCTCTAAGTCAAGACTAGCCACCAAGTCCATAACAATCTGAATTGAAGACATCTTGACTACCGGTGAGAATATCTCTTCAAAGTCAACACCATTCTTCTGACCAAAACTTTTAACGACTAATCTGGCTTTAAATATTCTCTCGGGTTTTATTTTGAATAACCAGTGATTTTTCAAAGCCTTTCTTCCTTTAGGAAGCTTAACCAACTCATAAGTATGATTGACAAGTAGTGATTGCATTTCATCATTCATAGCTGCAATCCATTCTGCTTTCTGATTACTCTCCATAGCTTCTCTATAACATTCAGGTTCATCATCATTTGTCAAAAGTACATACTCATTAGTTGAATAGTGGTTAGAAGGCCTTCGGTCTCTGGTGGATCGTCTAACTACATCTTCTGGTACCTGAACTTGGTCATTTGTTTCTTCACCTTCATGGTCATCATTCTGAACTTCATCCTATACCATATCTGAATGTTCAGGATCAACTGCAGTAGGCTCAATTACCGGATCCAAATCAATTAAGTCACCACTAGCTCGCGCATCTAACTTCTCTGTCTTGTTAAAGTCTTCAATGGTTTGATCTTCAACAAACACCACATCACGACTTCTAACAAGTTTCTTCTCAACTGGATCATAACACCGATAACCAAACTCATCTTGACCATAGTCAATAAAAATACATTGTCTTGTCTTGTCTTGTCTTGGTCTCAAGTTTAGATCTTTCATCTTTAGGCACATGAACAAAACATTTACAGCCAAATACTCGTAGGTGTTCATAGATGACATCTTTATCATGCCATACCCTATTAGGAACATCAGAATGCAAAGCAACAGCAGGGGTTAGATTAATAATATGTGCAGCACAATATAAAGCCTCACCCCAATAATGACTAGGTAGTTTAGCATCTGAAAGTAGACATCTGACTCTCTCCATTAAAGTTATGTTCATCCTTTCCGCCAAACCATTCAACTGAGGAGTCTTAGGAGGTGTCATCTGATGCTTGATACCTTGCTCTTTGCAATAAGAATCAAAAGGTCCACGATATTCTCCGCCTTTATCAGTTCGAATGCATTTCAGTTTCTTCCCAGTTTCTCTTTCAACGGCAACCTGAAATTCTTTAAACACATCAAAAACATGATCTTTAGACTTAAGAGCTCGGACCCAAAGTTTCCTCGAGTGGTCATCAATGAATGTCACAAAGTAAATTGCACCACTAAAAGACTTTACCCTTAATGGACCACAAACATTAGAGTGGACCAAGTCAAGAACTTCCTCCTTCCTCGAGGGCGGATGATGCTTAAAGGAGATTCTTCTCTCTTTTCCAGCCAAACAGTGAGCACACTTTTCTAATTTTCACCTTTTAAACTGAGAGTAAATTTTTATTTTCCAAACAATTAAGTCCCTTCTCACTAATGTGACTCAACCTTCTATGCCATAACTCTGAAGAGGTGCTACTCTCAACTGCATTAATGAGGTTAGTATGTATAGAAGCCTGCAACTAGTATAAGTTAGGAAACTTCTTCCCTTGTGCCACAACAAAGGAATCTTTGATCAATTTCCACTGACCATTAGAAAATTTGTTAGAATACCCATCATCATCAAGTCTGCCTACAGAGATCAGGTGAAATCGAATATCTGGTACATGTCTCACATCCTTGAGCACTAACTTCGTACCATTGCCAGTTTCTAAGCAAACAGTTCCGGTGCCGACTACTTTTGACAAACCATCATTACCCATCTTTAAAACTCCAAAATCACCTGGAGTGTAAGAGGTGAAGAACTCCCTCATTGGTGTAACATTAAAAGCAGCACCACTATCAACAATCCAACTGGTCTCATCACAAACAAGATTGATGCTTTCTTCATGATATACAGTAACCAAATCATCTGATATTGCAGTAGCAACATGATCATCTTTCACATCATTTCCCTTTTTCTCTCTTCCACTTAAAACATTATTTCTTTATATGTCCATTTTGCCACAGTAGTTGCACTCAAAGTTGTTATATCTGCCCTTTGACTTGCTTTTGCTTTTGCTCTTGCCTCTGTTGTGAATTTGGTACTTGTTGTTACTTCTCCCCCTATTTTCAGCAACAAGAATCTCTGGCCTGGTCAATGTCCCTTGAGTTTTCTGTCTCACTTCTTCATTAAAAACACCACTCTTCACCATCTGCATTGACACTACACCCTTAGGAGCTGAGTTTGTCAAAGTCACACGAAAAGTCTCCCATGAATCTGGAAGGGTATTAAGTAACCACAAAGCAAGAACCTCGTCATCAAACTTTACATCCATGCTAGACAACTGATAAAAACACCCTTGAAAATCATTCAAGTGATCTGATATAGAGCTCCCTTATTTGTACCTCAAATTCATAGCTTGTTTGAGCAAGAACATCTTGTTGTTTCCGGTCTTTGATACATACAGAATCTCAAGTTTTTCCCACAAAGTACATGCATTAACATCATCGGCAATGTGATTCAATACATTGTCTTCTACCCATTGTCGGATGATACCACAAACTTTTTCGTGCTCAAATTTCCAGTCTTCATCAGTTTTAGCCTCTGGCCTTTGTGTACCAAAAATTGGCAAGTGCAATTTCTTTATGAATAGAAGATCTTTCATCTTCCCTTTCCATTTGTACCATTCAAGAGTATCATTCTACTCTTATTTGCCTCCATTGTTCAATCAATCAAACACCTGACAAACCTTGCTCTCATACCAATTAATGAGAAAAGTAAATGGGATAACTGATTGAACTTTATCCCTAAATAATATTCTCACTTGACTGAACTAGATGAACAAATAAGAACGATCACGTAATAAAGAAATGATACAAGACAGAAGATTTTAACGTGGAAAACTCCTTCACAATGAAGGATAAAAACCACGGGACCTTTCTCCGATCCAAAAATTCTCTACTAAATAAACAATGTTTACACAATCACAAATTGCCACCAATGGCTCTGGACAACATAAATATGATCTAACTCAAATCAACAAACATTGAGAATAATAAGAGTGAGAGAAGAACAAACTAGGATTTGGTCCTATCGGCAAACAACCAATTTCTGACCTAAAACACAGCCACTGTTGATCTCCCAAAACTGCTCTCTGTCCCACTTGAAACACCCAACTTGTTGATATATATCTAACAATGAGTAACTGCTGAAAACTGCCCACTACTTGATATGTGAATCATGTGTACTGCCCACTACTTGACATGTGAAGAAATGTGTTAAAATAACCTTAGTGGCTATTTAGATTGTGGGCCAAAATATTTGGGTTTTACCACATAGGAAAGGACCCAACTGCCCAACAGTTACTTGTACCTCCCTCTGAGGCTCTTGAATCATTTCAATTTTAGACGGGAGATTTGCTTATTTTATGGAGAAATAAACATTCATAAGCTTCATGAAATCGGGATCTGGGTTAGGATAGCACGAAATCGCCGAACGCCGACTAAAGAAAGCGACTGTGTGCATTCTGTGTACTTGATGAATCCCGCAACGAACATGTGGAGAGTCGAAGGCCAGATGTCAAAAATTTAACATCGTTAATGTTTTTATTCCGTTTGGATAAATACAACACAATTTACAAGATCATGGATATAACCAACAGATTTTTAGGTGATGATAAAATTAGGAAATTGCTTCAATTTCATGGTTAAATATAGTATTCTTCCCGAAAGATTTCTATGGCTTTTGATAGCTAGAAGTACCTCACATTCTTTCTCTCTTGAAGCTGTGAAAAAAAAGGTCAAATTTGGCCAATGAGGTGACGATTTATTTCTTGAGTCATTTTCTTCTTTTTAGAATTTAGAAAAATGTTAGCTTCCAGTGTTTGATACAAGATTTATAATAGGGATTAGAATATAATAATTAGTTCAATTGAATAATACACTTTCATTATGTGAATGTCACGGCTAAGTGAAAATTAAAATATTTAATCTTTTCAAGTTATAGGTTACATTCTTGTGCAGATAATGTTGTTTATATATTGAAGGGAATATTTGGGTAGAAGTTTGAGTTTAAGTCGCCAAAAAGTGGAATGTACAAAAAAAAAAAAATCATAATCCTTATTCGACTCTCGAGACCGTCTCCTTCCACACACATGTTGGCCACATACCGAACGAACATAACCTTGTCAAAGCTTGAAAACAATATTTTGTAAGCCCGACAAAATTGTCTTCTTTTTTATTTCAGCTGATTATGCAGTAATGGTTAATTCTATCTTTTATAAAGTTTACTCTAGTATTTAATATACAAATTTGTCTTTTAATTTAATTTTTTTTAAATCATTAAAACTTGTAATATGTTAGTTAATGTTTAATGTAGAAGCAACCATAGTGTAGTCATACTAAGAAATAAACAATGGGATGCAAATGTTCTATATATCGGGAAAACAAGAGAAAATATACCATCAATTCCTAAGTTAAGCTAGGGATGATAGTTGTAAGCATTAGAGGAGCACACTGAAATATCTCATATATGATTTCATGATAAAATTCTCTGAGCTGATTTCCTGCACCTTCTCTACCCATTATGCAATCCATTAGAAAACCACAAGGCCCAAGCTCTTCCCTGCATATTTGGATGACAGTTGTAACAAACCGAAATGAAGTAAAGGTTGAACCCTACAAAAAGAAAACTAAAAGATATGACACTTGATTTGATAAAAGGAGTACAGTAAACAACATTCAATTCAAAAACTTGATTGTTGACAATCATGTCTAGTTAAAACCCAATTAATAAAACTATACTTGAAAATTATAGACAGAATACATATATGCATATCAGCATACTTAAGACATATCACACTCTCTTCATTATTATATTTATTCACTATTTTCTCAAGGATCAAACATTACTCATCATATCTAATAGAGTTTAAAGATGGTGAAATTAAGATAATGCCTTACTCTCAAGCACATTAACTCATTTGTTTAGAAAACCGTTTCTAAAAAGATGGGAACGAAATATATAAGCATCATTATAGAAAGGGTTCCTATAAAATCGTTTGTGTTCAGTTTTTGTGATCACTAACAACTTTCAAATTGTTTAACAACTTTGTATCTACATGACATGTAGATTATTATATTACTATATTCCTCAATTTGGAGGGCTACATCCGTAGGGCTTCGATGGAAGTGCTTCGGTGGGAGAATTTCGGTTAGAGGCTAATAGGAAGAAACAAAGTGTGTGGTCGTGTTAGAATACTGTTATCAATACCCATTTAGTAAGGACGGGTAAAACTATGATAGGCGAGTAGGCATTAAATAGGTGTTAAGGACGAATTTAGCTTGATCGAGATTAAATGGATTTTAAGAACTAAATTTAGAACGGTCATTTTTTTTGTAATGAAATGTCCAATTTTTATTAGTGTATATATAATTTTAAAAATAAATAATTAAAAAAAATTATTTATAAAATAATTTAAGAGAGAAATTACTACAAACTTTTTTTATAATAATAAAAAGTTAAAATAAATTAATTAATACAAAATTGAAGAAAGAAAAATTGTTAAGTGACATTTTATAAGATGTTATGTATAGTCGCACTAATACTTTTTTTTTTTGGAAATAGTTTAACGAAATTTCATAAAAATACTTAAATCAAAATTAGACAAACTCTATCTTTAATTAAAATATTCAAACAACCCTAGAGTATCTGATTAGAAATAAACAAAAAAACAGAAATTACAGACAATTAAAGCATATCAATCATTCTATTTAACATTCTTATTTAATATAGCTAATATCATTTTCGCTACTTTCAGATCCCAATCTGCTGCTCTCGCAACCCATCTACTTTTTCTAATCACTTGTTTGGCTCTATGCTTCTTTATTAGTGATTGAATTGTTGCATTTGATGATGACTATTTGTGAGCATTGACTTCATTCCCTTTGATCAAATTTTTGCTTTAGAGGAGTCAGCACTAATCTGATAAAAAGAATTATGTTTCAGTATTTTAGGAATTTCATATTTACATTCACAATCTTTTGCTTCATTTTTGTCTAACTTGCATCGGTCTATTTTCAAAGTTTACTCTTCACTATCATTCACTTCATTATTATCACTTCCTTCCTCTGACTCTTCATCTTCTTCTTTCTCTAATTTTCCATCTTTAATTTTATTTGATTCTTCATCATTCCATTCATCTGCATCTGCATCTTTAGCTTCCTCATTTTGATTGTCTGATTCTTCAGTTTTAGCTTCCTCATTTTGCTCATGAAGTTTTAGTTTTTCCTTCTGTTATTCAATTGTTTTTGCACATTTATTACTCAAATATTCAAAAGTATTGCAGAACGTACATTTGTTTGGTCTCCATTCATACGTAATATCCATGTTTGTGGGTTTGCCTCTTCTATCAACTATTGTCATCTTTGCTGGTAAAGTGCTTCTAGGATGCACTTTAATGTTTATCTTAGCATATGTGATGTGTTCGCTTTCCTCCGTTATTGGGTCAATATATAATAGTTTTCCCAAGAGACTAGCGAAATGGCTAAGTGCTTATGCATTATACATGTGAGCTGGAATGTTCCTTAGTTTGAACCAATTTTGAGTTGTTTCTTTCGGATTGCTGAGTAGGTTCATACATTCGGACCATTTTTCCAGTTTCATATAGTTTGACCCAACATATGTGTGTCCCAGCTTCAGAATATTTTCCAGATTTGTTCTCTGCTTGAATTTCAAGAAATAAAGATCATGGATATTTGCTGATACATTTTCCAGTCCCATATGCTTTCATTGTTTTAGAAAAATATCTTTAGTGACTGGGAAAATACACGATTTATACCTATGTAGTTCCCAACAACTACATTTTCTCATTCCTTAATTCATTTTTTTCCACTTTAACAGGAAATTTAAACTCAAAAGGGATTTAAGAATCTCAACTTTTGGTTTAAAATCTCTAATGTATGTTTTGCCTTTATATTTCTCCCCGTCTTCATATTTCTGTCCTGAATTTATCTTCCAAACTTCATTAACTTTCCAACTGAAATTAATTCTGATAGTATAGGTCTTGGTTTTTGGGCACTTCATAAGCTCCCTCATTGTTTATCACTTTGATGGAAAAATGAATTATTCAAAACAGAACACTTTCTCGATTAATTGAGTATAAGAGATTAGTAAAACAGAATGAAATTGAAACAACAATGCAAGACAAGTTTTGGCTTGAAAAAACTTCTCTTCAAATCGAGAGTAAAACCACGGGACCTGAACAGGCTACTTAACAATCTATTATCATCAACAATGTTATAAGTAAGGTTTACTCTAGATATAACCAAACTACAGTCTAATCAATTGCATCAATATCACACAACAATTTTGACAATAACAACTAAGAACGGAAAGTAGTAAGATCAATCAACCATACCAATTTTATAATTCGTGTTTTCTGTTGAACTGATTTAGAAGCCTCAGAATACAGATCTTCACTCTTCATAATGTAGTTCAAAAAATTACCAACAAATTCTTAACGTTTGAAATCAATCAAATGGTACAAACTCTGACAAACGAAAATCTTCTTCAACTACTACATCAAACTCATGAATTAGTTTTATGTTAGCTCTTTCTCTTGTTTTCAAAACTCAAATAACCTAGGTAAAATATTAATATCACCCTCAAGGACTAATTAAATAAAGCAAATATTGAATTGGGTCTTTCCAACCAAGAGGACAAAAATCCTATAAATTATATAGTAATTGGTGTGCAATGTCTTCAAATTAGTTCATTCCACCACCCAATAAATTATAAAAATAAGAAATTTTCATCATTTTTATTGGAAAGTGGGGTCAATACACATAATAATATATTAATGAGCCAAGTCGTCCAACCACAAGTTACAAAATCAACCATACAATGACAAATATAAATATAAATGTATAAAATACAAAATTAAATCTCTTAAATAAACTAGAACTTGCCAAGGACTGATATAATAATAATCATATCAGAGAGCAAAAGGGTTCAACAGGGTTAGATTCTTCAAGCATGGAAGCTGCCTGAAAGCAATCCATTGCATCAGACAATCTACCATCATCTCTATGAACCAAACCCAAGTAATACCAAGCCATTCGATTAGTCGGCTCAATCCTTAATGCATCTGATAGTAAACTTCTTGCTACTGGTCGACCATTTGGGCCAATTTTTGCCATTATTGAACCAATCAAAATTTTACAAGGGACGTAATCAGAATCTAGTAAAAGAGCAGTAACGTAAGAAGCTAAAGCGTTGCGTCCATCACCTTGCCCTTCGTAAATAAGACCTGATAAAAAAATATTTTTCAAAGTTAGAATATATTTCTTTAAATTCATTTTCACACATTTTTTTTTTATAGATGTGGTTTATAATTTTACTTACCTTCAGTATGAAGTGTATCTGCAGAGTACTCTATTAGGTCTCTAGCTTTATCCAAGCATATCTCAGCATCTTTCCAATGTGAAAGACTTGAGTATAAGTTAGCAAGCCCATGCCAAACTTGAAACTCATTCACCTTGTCGTCCTCTGCCTAATATTGGTGTGGTTTAAGCAGATAATATTGGTAATCCTAATATGATCTTCAAAGTTGAAAGAAAGAAAGAATTACCAACCTGGAGTGAAGTTCGTAGAGGACCAAAAGTTTTCTTCTGAGCTTGAGCCAAAGCAAGGAGATACTTATAAGTTTCAACTGCGTCTGTGTGTAATGATCGTGTAAGTTTCAACTTAGCTTTCATCTTAAGCAACGGTCCTTGTTCCCATTTAGCAGTTTCATCTAAAGCAGCGTCAATCACTACTTCGGCCTCCGAAAACCTTTGTTCAGCAGACAAAACTAGTGCAAGCAATCTCCATCCTCTCAATAAAGCACCGCCTGTAACATCAATATACTTGTTCGCGTAGATCATGGCAGCATCCAGATTCCTATGCTTGGCGTATTGAACTCCCAATTCAAATATCAGATCCGAGTTATTCCGTTCCATACTGATGGCGCTATCCAGAGATTTCAACGCCTCCGATTGAAGACGAGATCTCTCGTAATCCGAGGATGAAACCTTGGCTTGTTCTCCGTAACAAAGCCCCAATAACCGAAGACAAACACCATGCATATGTTTATTTATCCCGTAAGCATTTGTTATCGCTCTCCGAGCATATTGAACGCCTTCAGCCGCCACACACTGATCCTCGCTGCAAATCTTGGCGGCCAGTAATAGAGAGGTGAAATCATCTGGTTTCTCATTTTCCAAAAGTGTCTTCCTCAATAAATTCAACGCAACCTTATCTCCTCCTCCTCCACTGTAACAGAGTGCCATCGCTTTCCAACGATCATTTCGAGGTAAGATTCCTGGCATAACCTCCTCTAATAGTTTTGCTAAAACACAAGTCTGTCCGCATAAAGATAGAGCTAGAGTAAGATGTTCTAGAACTGATGGATCCCATTTAACCTTCCCTTGCGAAACTTTCTTCATGACAATCATTAGCACAAGTATTGCCTCTTCTAGATTGTTTTTAGGAACATACTGACCTTCAATTGGAACACTCAAACTCGGTGGTGTCACATCCATTCCACTATATAGTAAAAAAACTGCAAACGATTTCTGAATTCTTGCACAACAGTCATTGTCTAGGTTCCATTGAGTAAGAAGAGCAGATCTATAAGCTGCCAATGTTCCTTGAAAACAACCAATCTGCCTCATTAGCTCTGGAAGAAGCTCTACAGCTCGACTAACTGTTTCTTGCAACCTAGTATCTACCATTACTTCAGGTATTCCATTACTAAATATCTTCTCTACACCATCGAGTACCTTTTTACACTCTTGAGCAGCCTCTGCAAAACCAAAACCAATTCTTAAAAGTCATGATAGGATTGGTTTCATATAGTAAATTAGGAATTAATTGAAAGAAAAAAAATACCAGTTAGTTTTCCGAGCTTTTGAAGAGACTTTGCTTTTAAAAAAACACCCTCAAGAACAAGGCTAGCAGCATGGTGGGGAATATTCACCATGGATTCGGTCCTAGACCTGCCCTTCTTAGCCGCTTGCTTTTCGACAATCGGTTGTAGCTTCTCAATAGTAGTTTGTAAATCAATCCCATCAAATATTCGTATTGCAGCTTCAACATTCCCTCTTTGATATTCTAGTCTTCCAAGAAGTGCTCGAGCTTCCTGTATTAGTTTTCCACGTAAGATCATTCTTCACAAAACAATATATTTTTTTTATTAGGGAACAACCGTCTCCTAAGGATTGAAAAAAAAAAAATTTATTCTTATTTTTGTTATCTAGTAGTTATATTTTATGTTTTCATTGGCGGTCGCTTATCCTGGGACGAGACCTTTGAACAACAAACAAACAAACAAACCTCAAGGTTAAGAGATAATCCCTCTTGTAGTGAAGACTCTGCTTCTTGAATATTTCCTTCATCAAGTTTTGCTTCAACTTCAGGTGTTGCAATGCAAAGACCATTAGCACGAATTTCTCTAACTCCTGCTCCATCACCTTGCTCATTTGTTTCTGATTCGTTTCCTGTCATTCGTAAATTTCAACTTTTTTTTCCGTTTCCACCGCAGGATAACTCAGATCATTTCAACCAAGGATTTCTGAAAACCTTGCACATGAGATTGTTATTCTTATCCCGAATAAATGTGAACCCCCTTTCTACGCTAGAAATATGGGTAAATCGAATTCAATCGGTAGACAATGCAGGCAGATCCCAAGTGAAATGGAGAGAATTACCAGCTGTAAAGGATATTTGATTGATTCATCTTGCACTATATTGATCTGGGATTTTGAAAGTAGGATTGAAATGAAGGATATGTTTATAAATGCTTATAAATTCGACATTACCAGATTAGTAGTGAAAGGAAAGCCCATGACGGCGTTTGAGAAAACCTCCTATGATGACAACTAATCAGCGGCAACAACAAAAGTTAGTTAAAAAAATATTCCCAACCAAATAGAGAGAGAAAGGTGAAAATAGTAAACTAAAGACATTTTGAGCAATTTTAGTGGCGATAATTAATGTTCAACACCCACCAAAATGAAATAGTTAATACCTAACTAATGTCTTTCTATATATTTTGTACGCATCTATTTGTTTCTCTTTCTTACCTCTCGAATATAACCTCTCAAGAAGGTAAAATAATAAAAAAAAATTAAATATTACAGTTTTGTTCTCCATGAGAGGGCATGTCATGGAGAATTCTAGTAAGAGAGGATCTCAGTTGTTTTAATACTTATTTATCTTCTTCCTTTAAATTCTCTTTTTTTAAAACTCAATCATCAATTATTTACTTTTTTTAGTTGATGGTTTAAGTTGTATTTATCTTGAATCATGTCATTCATTAAAATATTTATCTCCTAGTGGTCAAATTTAAAATGGAGTGAATAATAAAAAATGATATATATTGTGGAGAATAAAAAAAATAAAAAATTTATATTTAATTTTTTCAATTTATTTATATATTTTTTCAATTATAAAAATGTATATATTCTTTTAAAATTATAAAAATATGTGTATATATATACATATATTAATAAATAAAATTATATATATAATAAACAATTTATATATATGTAACAATATATATATATATATAATTAAAAAAATAATATATTAATAATTATAAAAAAAGTTATTTATAATAATTTAATAATAAATAATATAAGATAGAGAAATTACTAAATACATATTTATTTTTTAATAATAAAATATTGAAAAAAAATATATATATTAAATGTGTGTTTTTTTATATTGACATGTATAATAAAAAAAATTAAAGATAGCGAAATTGCTGTGCTAATTTATTTGTAAAATAACATTTACAATGACAGCTAATTCATTATCTCATTTTGCTGTAAATCTTTATCACTAAATTTTTAGCTTAACAAATAATTACTAAAATTCATTATTTATTTTTTCTTTATAATGCATATTTTATATAATTGTAAATTTTTTTTTAAATAAAACTCTTAATTCTTTGTCATTTATCATTCAAGAATGATATGTTTCCTCTCTTGTCCATCCTATATACCTTGTTTGTTTTCTAAATTCATCCCATAATTTTGTAACACTACAATTTGCTATTTATTAGTTTTCTTTATAAATCATCCCAAAGCAATATGCATAATATAATTTTACTTTATCACCACCAAGGTAGCCTAGTGATAAGAGTCGACTTAAAAAATTAAAAAAGTTATTGGTTCGATTCAATCTAAAAACAGTTTTGAGTTTAAGCGGGATGACTATGGTTGTGTGGTGTAATGCTAATTCTCCTTAAATTTTCAAAAAGTTATTTTTTAATGATCTTTTATTTATTAATATATATATATATAATCGGTTTATTTTTTTTAAAGAATCTGGTTATACAACAATTTTTTTCTTAAATACATATAACACATTTTTTAAACGACAAATATTATTAGACTTAATTGTTATTTTAGATTGAAATTTAAATATAATTTTTTATCAAATAAGGCTCGAACTTTGAATTATATCTTAAGAATTCCAAACTAATGTTGTTTTTCTAAGTGTAGTGGTTCTTCCTCCATGCCGCCTATTGTTAGGGGTGTAATAGAGTAGGATAGGGGACTTAAGAGGCGGTGGTTTACCCTGCGGCTGGTTCGAATCTGCTTGTCTTTTAACTTATAAACTTAGCCGATACAAAGCTATAAGATAGCACCTAATTTTTCATTATAATTTTAGTTATTTAAGACTTTTTCTAAACGGAGATTTGTCTTCTTAATTTAACTTAGTAGTTTTCTTTTATCAATTAATTTATCACATTTATAAAAAAAAAAAAATTATTTTGTCTCTTCAAATTTTTTTTTATTCTCGTATATCAAATAATTTTTAATACATTCAAGCTATATTTGACAATTTGAAATATATATATCTCAAAAAAATATTTAATTTAAAACATATTAAATCCAAATTGGTAGACTCTACTCAATGTTACGTCGTTTCGAAGTTTTATAAAAAAAATAAATACTTAATATTATCTCTCTTTGATTTTTTTTCAAAATTTTCCACTTTTAACAAATTAAAATACATAAATTTTGAAAAAAAAAATACGTTAAAAATCTATAAGTATCATTTTATTTACAAACGTAACAAATTATTAAAAAAATAAAAATTAATACGTTATAATAAAAAACCGAATGTTTTGTCCATTGAGAAGACACTGGTGAAAAAATGGTCAAAACCGAGAGTAAAAACTCTCGGTAATGACTCTATATCTCTCGGTATAGACCCAATACCGAAAGTTTGGGTGACTCTCGCCACTCCTCGGTATTGACACTTTCGGTAAATATAATTGGGTGTTTACCGAGAGACATCGTAGATTTTTCGGTTTAGATACCCGAGAGAAGTATTTCGACTATTAAACATAATTTCGCCTACACTAGATTATTAGTTTAATTTTTAATAACAGGGTTATTTGAAATCGATTTTTAATCCCTTTTTCGCGTTTTACTTTACCAAAAAATTCACAAAAAAATATTTCTAGAATCATAATGAAAATTATGTCCATATTTTATTATTTTTGAGTATTTTTGGAAAATTTGAGATATTTATTTAATTATTTTTAAGCCATAAATTACACATAATTTATGATTAAATTCCAATTAAATAATTTTAACTCATTATTGGGTTTAATTTGGGTAAAAAATACAATATTTTAAACTTAATTTATTTTTGGAATTTTGAATAATTTTCTTAATTATGGTTTAATTATCACAATAATTAACTCTTAATTTGGTATTAATCCTTTTTTAATTATTTTGAATTTAAAAATTCAAATATTATTTTAATATTATTAAAAATAATAATATTTTTTTTATAAAATAGGGTAGGTCAAATTTGCATTCTTATCCTAGAATTTTTATTTTGTAGGTTTGAATATTTGATATCTTTCTAATAATTCTAAATGATATGAATCTATTACCATTTGAAAATGAGAGTATTTTAATTAATCAGAAAGGAGTTTAGGCTTGTTGTTTTGAAGTTCGACACACGAAATAATTTCAGTTCAAATGTTTAAAACTATTTTTGTGATTTCTTACGTTCCATGTTAGTGTTATGTAAGAATTAGTATTAGGAAGTCTGACTCTTTCTTTCCTTGGTATGGTATGGTAGTGTCAAATGATACAAGGATTGATCTGGGATTAAAAGAAATAATAGAGGAGGCCTTCAGTTTGTTTCGGCATCTAACTGAAATACTAGATATTTGGCTGCAAAATCTTAGCCGTAGCCCGTAGTAAAAAAAGAAGAGAAAAAAAAAAAAAAAACGAGCCCAAAGAATCGAACGGGACTCCTTGCCTCGCGCCAGTTTGCTACAGCACTTCTGTCCACTACATTTTGCGTTTTTTGTTAAATATATAGTTCGTCTAGCATATGACCCTTTACACATTGTCCAAAATGTAAAAAATATAATAAAGGCAACTCCTGGATTCTTCTTCACAGTTCGTCATTTAGCCTCCAAAACCAACTAGACCAAGCCCCTTTTTACTCTCATACTTGCTACTCACCCTCATGCTTAGTCTGTCCATGACCTAAACTGACCCGCTGCCCAAACCGTCCGCCACCTCAGCAGCCACCTGGCCTTAGGGCCAGTTTGGTTTACATTTGCTGTTATTTTTGTTTTGTCTTCATTTAAATGCTTTAATTCTAAAAAATAAAAATATAAATATAAAACACCAGAAAATATTATTTTCAACAAAAACACAATAAAACATTTTTTTGGGACCCGTTTGGTTCACCTCTTTATTTTATTGACTTATATTTATTACTTAAATATTAAAAATCCAAAAAAAAATATAAAAACACACACAAAAAAAATATTGTTTTGAACAAAAACACAAAAAATTATATTTTTTAAAGATTTGTTTGATTCCTTCCTTTATTTTCTTTTCTTTTTATTTATGTTAAAAAAATTTCAAAAGAAATTTATAAAGCATAAAAATCATTTCTAATAAAAACAAAAAATATATATATAAATAATAGACTTGAATAAGAGTGTGTTTGAATTTTATTTTTTTTCAAAAACTAACAATTTACTTTTTTTAGATACATTTGTTTCTCAAGACTTTGCTACTCGTCTAAAGGTAGTAATAAATTTTTTATTTATTTTTAAATTTAGGATCCATGACATAGACGCACACTTTAGAACACAATGATACAAAATTATAGATATGCTCATGTTTGAATAAATAAATAATGTGTAGAATAATATTTTTTTAAATGACCAAAAGTTTAAAATAAATATCAGCAATTGATGGACATGTGATACATAGCGTCGATATTCTTTCTCTCGTGTAATCAAGCACTAAATTAAGAACAAAATCTCTAAAACGCGTTTGAACATGCGAAATATTTATCATTCTTAATTTTTCGAGACCTAAATTAGGTGGAGACTCTAAAAGAGTCAAAATTAGTCTAAATCGGTGTTTTTAAATGAACAGTAATCAAACCTAACATTCTGCTTTCTAGTCTCACTCGAGATAAAGGTAAATTATGAGCACAAATATCGAGTATAAAAACCCCTTTACAAAAATGGTAAAATTTTGCGTTATAGAGTTAAAAATGATTTTTTTTATGTCATTATTAATAATAAAATATTTGCTTATTTGGATTAAATAAAAAAAACTAATCAAGAAGCTCTTAAACATTTTATTGGTCATTAAGAATGAGTTAGATTTATATTATTTAAATAATTCAAACTAATTACATATCATTTTACTTCATTCTCCAAATTCTCTCAATTTTTAAAAAATCTCAATTTGAAAAATTCTTAAGTGATAGTTAAAATAATTAGTTGCATGAAAAAGGATCAATTCCCGGAATGACACGTTTCTTTTCAACTCTCAAACTAACCTACTTTATTCATTCATTCTTAAACTAACTTAGTTTACTTTTTAAAATTTATTTATTTATTAAATTTAAACTCATTATTATATATATTTAAATTATATTTTTATAAATATGATATATTTAAATTATTATTTATATAAATTAAATTATTTATGTTTTGATATATATTTTAAACTATTATTTTTATAAATTTGATTATTTATATTTTGATATATATTTTAAATAATTATTATTTTTTATAAATTTGATTATTTATATTTTAATATATATATATATATATATTTTTTTTTACATTTCAATTACTATTTATTTAATTTAATAAATATTCACTTTAACCTTCTCAAAAATAATTGATAAATACTAATAAATTTAGCCACACATTCCATAAGTGATGGTTCTTCGCGAGTTATACATTTCAATTAAAATACCTTGGCTTTTATCTCGTTAATTTTTTTCTTTCTCAAATTTTCCTTGAAAATTTTTTGACAAAAATACTCATAATAAAATACAACACATGTCAAAGTTTGATAAAAGATTGTTATGAAAAGATATAATAATAAAAAAATTAGACAAAATTATTTATAAAAAAATTGTTGAGAAAATATAACAAAATAAAAAATTATACTAAACTACTCATAATAAAAAAAATTCAAAAAATATAACATAATAAAAAAAGTTATACCAGATACTAATAAAATTTTATTACGAAGAGACAATAATATGAAAAATTAACAGAATACTCATAATAAATTTATTATGAATAAAAAAAAGGTTAGTTTAGACTACTCATAATTAAAAATTGTATTGAGTAAATATTTATGAAAAATGATAATTTAAATATATTGTTATGAATATAAAGAATATATTTTCAGAAAAATTATTGAAAATGTTTGGTAACTTATTGATTTTCTTATTAAAAAAATATATAAATTAATAATTGAAATATATATATATATATATATTAAAATATAAATAATCAAATTTATAAAAAAAATAATAGTTTAAATATATATAAAAATATAAATAATTTAATTTATAAAAATAATAATTTAAATATATCAAATTTATAAAAATAATAATTTAAAAATATATATAATAATAAATTTAAATGTAATAAATAAATAAAATATGTATGAATAATTTAGAAATATATATATATATATATAATAAAATTAATTCAAAAATTTCTAATGAATTCACATTTTATGCTTAAAATACCAAAACATGCAAATTGAGATATTAAAGAATGCATTCTCACTATAAATATATTTTATCTAATATTTTTTTTTCTTTTTTAATTATTTTCTCTCTTATTAATTATATATATTCTCATTAATCATATAAAATATATTTTTTTTATCAATAATATATATATATATAATATATATATATATAATATTATTATTTTTCATCATTAATTTTATATAAATACATCTTATCTTTTATTATACATTTTTTCTCACATTATATATAACAATGCACGACAATAATTCACGTCATCAATTTTCTTTCTTAATAATTATTTTCTCTTTCCTAATATATATATATATAACATAATAAAATTATTTTAAACAGTTTATTCTTAAGATCAAGATCAGGGTTCTGAATCTCATACAAATTTAAATTTGAGAGAATGTATTATTGACTATAAATATATTTTATCTTATATTTATTTTCCTAATTATTTTTTCTCTCATTAATTATATATATATATATATATATATTCTCACTAATCATATAAAATATATTTTTTATTAATAATTTATATAATATATATATATATATTATTTTTTATCATTAATTTTATATAAATACATTTTATCTTTTATTATACATTTTTTTTATCAATATATATATATATAATATTTTCTTTATAATATTTTCTTTATTAGTATAAATAATTTATGGTTAATATAAAAAATTAACTAATTAACAAAAAATATTAAATACAAAACATATATACATACACAAAATAATAAAATTATTTCAACAATCTCAAATGATTTAGCGGTTAAAGTATTTACATTTCATGTTTAAGACTAGGGTTCGAATCCCAAAACATGCAAATTTAGATTTTCAAGAATGCATTTTTGATTATAATATAGGGTGGCACAACTTTTAAACAAAGGATAAGGATATGAGACATTTAAAAGTGTGAGGTCGAAATTAGTGATTGGTTTAACGAGCATTTGAAAGTGTAAGGTCACAAGATGAATGTCGGGTGGTGGGTGGTTTGCCGAGTATGAGGTCAGAATTAGTGGGTGATTTTGGCTAGCATTTGAAATTATGAGATCACGAAAAGGAGGTCAGATGGTGGGTGGTTTGTCGAGTGTGAGGTCGAAATTAGTTGTTGGTTTGATGAGAATTTGAAAGTGTGAGGTTACGAGATGGAGGTCGGGTGGTGGGTGGTTTGTCGAGTGTGAGGTCGGAATTAATGGTTGGTTTAGCGAGCATTTGAAAGTGTGAGGTCATGAGATGGAGGTCAGGTAGTGGGTGGTTTGTCGAGTGTGAGGTCGGGATTAGTAGTTGGTTTGACGATCATTTGAAAGTGTGAGGTCACGAGATGAAATATCGGGTGGTGGTTAATGGTTGATTTGACATTAGATAAGAGGTCCGTGATCAATTGTGATTGGTTGTTAATTTGTTGAAGTGAGAGTAAAAGAGAGGTCAACTAAGATTGGTGACTGGTTTGTCGAAAGATAAAGAGACATATGAAAAAGTGAGTCACAAGATTAGGGTCAGTGAGTGGTTTGCCGAGAGGATAAAAAGGCATATGAAAAAATGTGAGTCACAAAATGAGAGTCAATTGGGGTTAGTGGTTGAGTTTGACAAGAGATATGAGATGTGTCATCAATTGATGTTGACTAAGATTGGTGAGTAATTTGTTAAGGACATAAAAAAAACATATGAAAAAGTATAAAAAAGACATATAAAAAAGTGTGAGTCATAACATAACATGATAGTCAATTGAAGGGTAAATGTAGTGCTGGATAAAATATATGTTAATATTAAATTTAAGATTAAACTTAATTTTTATAAACTAAAATTAATTTTAAATTAATTAGAATGAAATAATATTAATTTTATCTAATTTATTTATAAATAAATAGTATTTTTTTTTATATATTCTGAATTTAGGACTTATGATATTGAATAACTAATTTTAGGAGTTAGAAATGAATAATGATTTTGAGGAAAAAGTAGGGTTATCAGGGAAGAATTAGTTTGTCACATTGATGATTATCAGGCAAGGGCAGTACTGTCATTGTACACGAGTGTTGTCGGAAATATTAAATATTATTATTTTAGGTAAATTTCTTCTTTTGGCGCGTAGGGGTAAGTAAGAAGAATGGACGGAAAACTTCCCACGATGAGAGAAAACGCTCTTTGAAACGGGAGGAGGAAGAGAGAGAAAAAGGGCACGCAGAAAATACCTTTTGAGAGAGAGAGGGCGAGCGAAAGTCATACCAGTCATGGACGGACTGATACATATATAGAGAGAGAAAACTTAAGCAATACTACTACAAGGACGCCCATTCTCTTTCTAACATCCCTTTCCATCACTCCCAAAATCATCGGACTCCAACATTTTGCCGATACATCTCCAACATCGTACATCTGTATTTATGTTGATGCATTCGTGTATAGGTTCAAACATATACGTAGTTGTGTATACATTTCTGTAGATATATAGGTTGTGCAATGGAGCTGTACGGTCGGACAACTCCAATGGAAGGCTCACAGTCCGATCCGGCGGTGGAATGGAGCTCGCCACCCGGCGAGACAGGACTAGAAGGTAAGTACAGTTTCGTCTAATTCAGTGAGATTTCATGTGCATTTACGTTGATTCTCTGTGATGGTTAATGTACTCTCTCATTTATTGTGCAAATGCAGAGCCTTTGTGGCAATTGGGACTGGCCGTTGGCGGGGAAGCTTACCCGGAACGCCCGGACGAGCCGGATTGTAATTATTACTTGAGGACTGGATTTTGTGGATACGGGGCAAGGTGTCGTTTCAATCATCCACAGGACCGTGGTTTGGTACGCTTCCAAAGTCCTCATTTAGTTTCGTTTAGGGCTTTTCAAATTGGGGATTCAGTGATGTTTGGATCGCCTGTTGTTGATAGTAAATTGATCTGATCTTGTGAAATCTAGAGTTAAGTTTGACTATGGCTGTCTTTGATTTATTTCTTATTTGGTTCGTCAGATTACTACTAGATGCAATTGCATGTATCTATAATCTTCAATGCTTTTTATTTTAAATTACAAGTCATTCAGAAAACAGCATGTTTTGGGTATATTCAAATAGAATTGGTTTTTTAGGTGATGGGAGCTATGAGATCTGCTGGAGGAGGAGAGCACCCAGAAAGAGTGGGCCAACCTGTTTGTCAGGTATTCTGTTTTGTTTTCTTCATAGAATTTTAAAAAGCATTTTGTAATGAAAAATTACACGCATTCATCTTCTCACGCAAAGTTGAGATAACCGCTTTCTTTTTCCCACAACAAAAGAACTCCTAGAATGTTCAGTTACTTCAGTGACATTGTATTCTAGTTTTGGTTCATAATGGATGATAATACTAGGATTTCCATTGACTATGGTTATTCTCTTGTATACAGTATTATATGAGAACTGGAATGTGCAAATATGAAACATCTTGCAAATATCACCATCCAAGACAGGGAGGTGGAACTGTTGGTCCTGTGGCACTAAACATTTCAGGATACCCTATTCGTCCGGTAAGAAGTTTTTAATCCCCTTGTTTACTCTCTTTTTGATACTTCTGTATTGGGTTTTCAATTTTAATACTTTGCCTCAGGGAGAAAAAGAGTGCTCATACTATGCGAAAACAGGGCAGTGTAAATTTGGTGTAACCTGTAAATTCCATCATCCTCAACCATCAGGCCTTCAAGTCCCACCATCAGGACCTGCTATTTATCCAAGTCCAACACTTCCATCATCTCAACAACAGTATGGAGTGGTTTCAGGAAACTGGCAAGTGGCAAGGCCTACTCTAATTCCAGATTCATACATCCAAGGGGCTTACAGTCCTGTATTATTTCCTTCAGGGGTTGTTTCATTTCCCAGTTACAGTCCTTACCAGGTAGGATTTCCTTAGCCCTGTTTCTCCATTAGATACTTCCTAAATCTTTACTAACTTTTTATCTGACATGGCACAGACACATGCCAGTCCAGTAGCTTCTCCAAGCAATCAATCCTCTATTGGAGCACCTCCTGTATATGGTGTAACTCAATTATCTCATTCAACGCCTGCTTATACTGGAACTTATTTATCATTGCCTTCTATTGTTGGTCCCTCAAGCGGTGGCCAGAAGGAACAGCCGTTCCCAGAGAGGCCTGGTCAACCGGAATGTCAGTATTACATGAAGACGGGAGATTGTAAATTTGGATTGTCATGTAGATACCATCATCCACCAGATTGGAGGATAACAAAAGTAAATGTTGTCCTTAGCCCTACGGGACTTCCACTTCGTCCGGTAAGCACTCATCATGTTATTATTACATGTGAATTATCATGGGGTTCAAATTGTGACTTCGCCTTGTTTTATTTTTTGCTTCCTGTACCTTTATGTGTTTCAAGAAACTATCTTCTTTTTCTGTGCTTCTAAAGTTTTGAAGTAATTGCTGTTAACTTTTCTTTCGTTAAACTTATCAAAACATTTTGGTAAAGTAAGTGGTAGTAAGCACTGTCTACTCAGCAGAAAACATTATAAAATTGGTAGCTTATAAATTCAATTAGAAAGACATAAGCAAATCTAGTTTTTCTAGCTTATAATATTAAAGGCATTTGAACCACACTTTTAGCCAATAGTCTATAAACACTAGCAATATGTCATCATAGGTAATTTCATTTCATTGCTATTTTATCCATCACATAAGATATACTTGTGTCGTTAGACTTTACTTCACATGTAGATGCTTTGTGACCATGACTTCACTGAATGAGAATGATCAGTGTCCTGAAAAATGAAGAAAGTAAGCTGTTGAGCATGGTTAACGAATAATCCAACATAGATGTTCAATCTTCTTGAGTTACTGGCCCTTAGCTTTCCAATTTTTTTTAGACCAGTTTATTTTTTCCCTAAAGGAGGCTAGTACAACATTCCACCACTATGACCTCCTACTTCATGCTTTTCAAATTTCTTCATGATGCTAATGATTTCCTCAACATCTTTGAGAAGCAACTACTATTGAATTTACTTCAATGCTTACCAGATTGTGTGCTTATCTAGCAATACCTCGTTGTCCTTTGAATGTGACTATGTTTAGGCCTTTTAGTTTATTCTCAGGTAGTTGCAATTATGTTATGATTGGCATGGTGGTCTCTGCCATAATGAGTGTTTGATTTTGGATGAATGTGTAGTTCAATTTTAATGACATTATGCAGTACATAAATCTGGAAAGATTTATTGTTAGCTTAGTGAGCCTTGTGATGAAATTAACATCCTTTGCAACAACCTCGTGATTAGACAGGTTTGAGTTGCAAGAATAATTGTTTAAATGTATGCATGTATTCTTCGCCAGATCATCCTGTATTAATGGAACTTTGTGAGTGGGATACAATCTAGTGGCTCAGTTTATTCATTAGGGATTTGTAAAATTGTTGGGCTATGATGTCTCAAAATATGTCATTAGCAAGTTATACTCCTGTGTACCAACTCCTATTTGGGATAGAATGCACTATTTAATGAGGTGGATCATATTAAAAATCATATGCAATTTCGTTGGGAAGAACGACAACTATTCAGATCTTGTACTGTCATTAGAATTAAGCATTACGGTAGTTGATGTTCATGCTGTCATTAGAAGATAACCAGTCTATACTCTATATCATTAATAACTGTAATATGTAAATGATCTTTATTATGGAGTCAATGGGGTCTAAGGAGCTATTCTCTACTTCACGAATTCCAATTCCAATTCTAAGATTAATTATTCAACTGCTTTTCTAAAGCCTAAAGGAAATGTTACTTAAATGAAGTGCTCTATTAAAAGCTGTAATAATGTGAGCTCACTGAGTCCCAAGAAACCTTTCTGTTAGAAAATAAACCGTTAAGTCATATCAAGTATATTAATTGGTTTAAATATAACAAGAAGGTGTTGTAGCGTAGTGGTAAACACCCATGCCTGTCACACATGTGACCAGGGATCAAATCTCATCGACAGCAAATAATATTTAAAGTTTTGCTATTTCAGGGAAGCTGAGCAAAATCCGAAATTTACCTATAGGCAAGATCGGTTCGACAATGTATACCGGCTCAGTCAACCGGAGTTCGGTCAACCGGTTCGGTCAAGAAGTTAGAAATCCGGACAGGTTCAAGTTCAGGACCGATTGAGTTGTAAACCGAAAGAACGGTCAAGAAATCTAACCGATTGAATATCAAACCGGCCAGAAGAAGCTATGAAAAACCTAAAGTCATCCGGAACCGGCTAAAGAAACCTAACCGGTCAAGCTACCAAACCGATCAAGAGTATTCGGTACGTGACCGCACAGAGAAAGGATCGGCCAAAGCTCAAAACCGGAATCATCAGGAACAAGGAACCGGACCGGATGAACAAGAGAACCGACTAAAGAAAACAAACCGGTCAAGATACCAAACCGATCAAGAGTATTCGGTACGTGACCGCACAAAGAGGATCGGCCAAAGCTCAAAACCGGAATCATCAGGAACAAGGAACCGGACCGGATGAACAAGAGAACCGACTAAAGAAAACAAACTGGTCAAAGCTACCAAACCGATCAAGAGTATTCGGTACGTGACCGCACAGAGAAAGGATCGGCCAAAGCTCAAAACCAGAACCATCAAACAACCGATCATAACCGGAAGAAGTCCGGTTACTTCACTACCAAAAGACATTCGGCCAAGTCAAGTGGCCGACCTGTACAAGAAGACACTTTGGGTATCTGTTGAGAATGATACCAAAGGAACAGACTGAATACTTCCATATCCATGCAAGTCTGAGGAAAGCCTGTAGGCTGCAGAAGACAGTACTACCGGATCCTTCTACTTCGGGATAAGCCAGAAAGGAAATCTTCAAAGTACAGACAACTGTCCAAGCAGACAGTGCCTACATTGAGTAAAAGACAAACCCAGCAGGTTTGCCTTACAGACCGGCAGGTCTGAAACAGGATACCAGGTCTGAGACGACCGGCAGGTCTGAGACACTGAATCACTGCATCCCTGATCAGCCAATCAGATTCAAGGCTTTGAAATATGACCGTTGGCATATTTCACCTATAAAAGGAGGCAGTTGCAGAAGAGTAAATGCAGTTACTAAGCGGGACATTAAGTGAGACAAGTGAAGCGTTGAGAGCATTTACTACAAGTGATAACAGTGTGGTATTCTAAGAAAGCCTAAGTGCTAAATTCTAAGTGTGTGCTACAATTTCGGTGTGAATTGTAAGAGTGTTATCGAGCAGAGAATAAGTCTCGATCGGCTTGTATTTGTATTCCTTAGTGAATATCCTTCTCGCGGTTTCGAGAGGAAGGGGTGACGTAGGAGTTTTATCTCCGAACATCCATAAAATCTGTTGTGTTATTTACTTTCTGTTGGCTTCATTACATAACCGACTAACTTAACCATACCGCTCCAAACCGACTCCATATTGACCATACCGAATATCCAGATAACCGAAACCGACCCACCATTCTTCAAATCTCCATCATCCGAAACCGATTCCTCCTATCATACACGTGTACCGCTTCAACTTGAAAGCAAACCTCTTCCGCGCTTGAACCTAGTTCAAGGGTTTGTGACAGGTTGTGTAGTATTGAAACCCCGGTGTTAATCTCTAACCGGATTAACCACCACCCTACGAGTGAGAACCGCTAACCGGTCCAACCCCCGGTCCACCAGCGGTGACCTAGATCCTAACACTTTCTTATTCAACATTTTCTTCCATCATAAAACTAACACGTTCTAAAAAGATTACATCCTAATGTGCCATTCCTTGTGGAGGAATCATCTGCATGCACTAGTTAGTCTGTTGAGCATATTTTACTTGCATAGTTCATATAGTTGTTTTCATTGCACTTTTTTTAGAAGAAAATGTATAGTGTACCTTTGTTAATGCCAAAATTTCAACGTGGATTGTTGTCTTACAAGACAAGAACACCAATCCAATAAAAGAAAACTCAAAACCTTTTGTTCAACATCTAGAGCATAAATCAACTAAATCTGGCAAATACTAAGCATAAAAAGCTGAAATTTCTATTTCACTTGTGCTTTGCTCGTTGATGTTCTCGATTCTTTGATGTCTTTCTCAGGTTCCATAGATAGAATTTAAGGTTTTGGATAGAATCTGAAATTATTTGACGTCTTTCTCAATTCTTTACTTGTTCATGTTCAAAGAAAGTGAGATTCATTTAATGGTAGAACCTTTTTGGGGGATCTGTCTGCTTCCTCACAAAATTCTCGTGTGCAATATTTCATTAGGAAAATAAACATTCGTTTTAGCCAAAATAAAAAAACCTTTTTGTTGAAGAGTGAAACTTTTACTTCCCTTTGATTAGGAAGATAGTATCCTAAGATACAATTGATACACTTAAGATCTAATTTAGTTTGGTTGGAGGGGAATGATCATGAACAAAGGTTGAACTTTCTAACACCCTTGTGGAATGTTTGAAGTGATTAATTTAGTGTGGATGGGAGTTCTGGAGTACTTGGAGAGTTCTTTTAAATTTGAGAACTTTAGAGGGCATTCTACTTATCAGATTACAGATAGGTAGCAGTTAGAACTGCTTCACATCATAAATATTTTAGGGACATGAAAGATGGGCTGAAGCAGCAAGTGAACGGTTTTTATTTTTTATTAGTCGGTATTTGTGGACTTGCTTGGCTTCCAATATACTGGTTTTCCATGAATTTCTGCGATGTCCAAACTTGCGACATTAATCACACCATGGTCTTCCTCATTGTTGTTATTTAGTGGAATTGGCACTAGAGTTAGTTCCTAAGGCAGCAAGGGTAGAACTCTGTAATTGTGGAGTATTAATCGCTTCTTCAGTTCCCATCATTACTTTCTTTCAGCTTTCTCACACTAAGGTTTTGTCCTCTTACCTCATCCAGCTCTCTTTTGAGTCCTAATAGAAATATGTCAAGTTGTTGAATACTTGTTAAAGTGTTGAAGTATTGTATGACAGTGTGACACTAAGGTTCACTTGACAGAGATCATGTGACAATGAATCTATCTGGAATAGTTCTATTGTATTTTCAGAACTATAATATGTCTCATTTGCTACATTTCTTATTTTCTTAGTTGTTTTTCTAGGATCGGAAGTTCTCACCTATATCACTGTTCATAGAATTAGTGAGCTATGCATGATCATATGGTTGCCTAGCTTCTATTACCTACATTTGAATCTCACCTGTGAGATGCCTTTGAATTTTCAAAAGATTAACACTAGGACTGACCCATTGGGGAGATAGTTGGATCCGTTCAACTTATAGCTAGTGACATGAATAGATCTAGAATCTGGGATGCCATGAAGTTTAGGCTGAGATGAGGCGGTTTGAAAGGCTGCTCCATACTTCGTTGTGTTGCTTCAAATTATGTTGGAACACCAAGGAACTGGCAATTAAATGAATTGAAAGAGCTTAGGCGACTGCTAAGCAATTTTAAGACGAAGATTTGAAATCTAGTTTTAGATTGCAATTGTCTCTTGTAGCATGCAGTCACGTGGAATTAGAGGAGATAGAGAAACCAAGTCTAGACATTGAAAAACAGAAGAATCAATATATGCTTACTTATGAGCTTCATTTAAATTATTCAAGTTTACTGAAGATCTTTATTAGTTCATATAATGAATATAAATTATAAATTGTCCCTATTTGAAAAAGAATAGAACAATTGGTGGCTGACATACCAACTCACTAGATAACCTCTACCACCTAAAACCAGGAATTAAAACATAATGATGAAATGCCTAAGAGTTAGAATTCCATCAAAAGTAAAAGATAGAATTGGCACCAAAAGTGTGGTTTTGGTGCCAATTTGTCATGGTCCACCTTTTCATCGACACTTGATGCATAGGCAAGCAGTCTGCGACAAATGTCTTTTCCTGATATTTGACCAATTATCTATGAGATAAAAAATGCTCTTTTAGGTCATAGTTCACACAGGCACAGGTCCAACACATTGGATAAATGTCTAATCTTGAATGCCATTCGGACTTTTGCTCAATTCATGGATAGAAAATAGAAAGGCTGATCAAAGGAAAGTTTTGGAATATAAATATCATTTGATTAATTGATTCTCAGAAAAGAAATAAATAGAGGCCTCTGAGTCATCATGATAAATTAATGGAAAAATACAATTCCCACTTTGGAAAAGTGTACTTGCAAGGTTTCCCTGTGAACCAGCATATTACTTAAAATGTGTTTACATGTTCTTCTCTCAAGATCATCTTATGCCAAATTCTAGTCATTGCTACTTTGCTTATCTTACATAATTGTTACCCTCACCTCCCCTTCCCTGTTGTATGCCTGTAGTAGTATACATGTATGGGTCTCCTTATGCTTTATGAGCAGAATATAATAATAACTACGGTGGCTTGTGTGCGTAACTTGTTGTCTTGTTCTAATGCTATTTCATACATTCTCACAGATGTTGATAATATAAAAACATAGTGCGGACATATTTTGTTTCTCTAGGTTTTAATTAGATGAACTGTTAATATTGCTGATAGTAAGTTTTCGTTGAATAATGAAATTTAAATGCTGAATGAGTTAAGTGTGAAAATAGATGTTAAATAACTAAATAAAAATATCTAAACATTTTGTACTGCATGTTAAGTTGATTTGAAAATGTGGAACTAATGTTGAGAAAAGACTTGAAAGTCTATTTAACTTTATAATGATGTAATTTAATTAATTTTAGGGTTTAAAGTTGTCTTTTGGATGTTATTACTAGATTATCGAGTTAAGTCATTCTTAACTTACCGTTAAGTTGGATTTTTCAAGTTTGCTTTGAGATGAATCTAAATAATTAAGTGACTTTATATTAAGTTATAAATTATTATTAAACATCGCCTTAATTCAAGATAATTTGCCATTGTGTCAGCTATAACAATACTGTTTTGTCCATAGGTCCTGTCTATTCATGAAAGACAGGAGTGATTTAAAATATATTGAAATTATATGCATTATTGCTAAACATTGCATTGTTTCATTCAGCTGAGTTAAAGAAGGATTTTACATTTTCTTTTGGCTTAATATAAACAAAGATAATGGTATGGTTTTGATTTTGATTTTGTGTTTTTCTTTTGATCAGGGTGCACCAGTTTGCACCCACTATGCTCAAAATGGTGTATGCAAGTTTGGGCCATTGTGCAAATTCGATCACCCAATTGGAACATTGAGTTACAGCCCATCTGCATCTTCTCTTGCCGATATGCCTGTTGCACCTTATCCTGTTGGATCATTAGTAGGTACTCTTGCCCCATCATCATCATCTTCATCATCGGAGTTGAAGCCAGAAGTAGTTTCTGGCTCAAAGGATGCATACTCTACCCGAATATCATCTTCCATGACCACTTCTAGCAGTTTTGTTGGTTCAGTTTTCTCTCAAAGTGGTTCCTCTGCTCAGGGTTCTAGTTCTGCACCTTCCACTCTCAGCAGGAATGATGATGAGCCTATCAAAGGTCTCTCTTGATCTTCGTCAACCTTAATTTTTTTTCACATTCAGGCAAGTCTTCTAATCCATGGCCTCCCACTGTGCAGATTAGGAAACCATATAGACCATTCGAATCATCTCCTTGTTCATATAATCTTATATATGGCAACATCTTTTCTTCATGAATAAGCCTTGGATAAAAACAAAGTTCATCATCTGAATAACCAGAAAAGAGAACAGCTAAAACATACCATCTCTTACGGTTAGGAGATTGTTGTGTTAAATTATACTACCATGTTTTGTTATTTGAACCGAAAATATGAGATTCTTGAAAAACAGGGAACATCTTCCTGTCCGAATGAGGATGGATTGGAAAGTGTTCTTGGTCTATATACCCTCCCTTTTTGCAGGGACCTTTTTTTTATTAGAGCTTGGAACTTGGAATGATATTATTATTCAATGTATAAGAACTTGGTTGATAAATTTGTCAGTGATTGTGGATGATGATGATATACATAGGAACAAATACCCACAAACATTGGACTTTGTAATGCTCTCTGTTTATACAAAAAAGAGTAAAATCAATTTCAACAAATTTTTTATTTATTAAGAACTTGATTATTAAATGCTTAATATTTTATGTTTTTTTAATTTGTTTTTGTCATAAATGATAGAACTTATATTAATTTATGAAGTCATAAATAATGATAACATGGACTTAGGTTATTTGAATCATTTTCAAATAATACATATCATTTTTTAAGTAAATTAAATTATTAAAAAAATTATATTTTTTTTATATATTAGTATTTTTAAATTATTTGACTAATAGCTTAAAGTGAAATGGTAAGATTTTTACTAAAATCAATTTAAATTGATATGGCATAAAAAATATTTTTTTTATAAAAATTCTTTCAAAATAACCATAGTTTAATATTCTAATTATTTTTCTTATAAGGAATTCATTTTTATTTAATAGATGGGAGTGATCTCTACTAAATTAATTAATAAATAATAATAAATAACACCTAAAAA
Source organism: Impatiens glandulifera (assembly GCF_907164915.1). Classification (NCBI taxonomy): domain Eukaryota; kingdom Viridiplantae; phylum Streptophyta; class Magnoliopsida; order Ericales; family Balsaminaceae; genus Impatiens; species Impatiens glandulifera. The sequence continues at coordinate 27,382,395 of NC_061867.1, forward strand.
AAACCAGTACAATCAAATTAAAATTTTCACTAAAAAATATCGAATGATCACACAATATAAAATATCCAATGAAGTAGATCACATAATATAATTGTGTTGAAAAAATCTTTCTTAAATTTTTTTTTTAATTGATGATCTGTATACAACATCAAATGAGAGAATAATAATTGATCAATAGATATGATTGAAATACTCAACAAGTTTAATAAATAATTAAAGAATATATGTAAGTACTTAAAACTTTTTAAGCTTAAGTTCAACTTAGAAAAAAATATTATCTATTAAACATTTATATTATACAAATCTTTTAATTCATATAGTGTACTCTTTTTTAGATATATATATATATATATATATATATATATATATATATATATATATATATATATATATATATATATATATATATATATATATATTCTAGCTCACATAAACTCTCTTCAAATGCTTTTTTTTTTATATTAGGTTTAAGTTACTTATTTTTAATTTATAACTTAGTCACCTCCATATTTATAAGACAAATAATTCTTTATTAAAAATTGAAAATTAATTATAAACTTAATAATTTCGTCTCTTTTATTTCTAAATAGAACATCGACACGGACATGGTCGACTCTAGGATAAGGCTCTAGGATAAGGCGCAGTCGCCTGCCCCTCCCAAAGGCACCCAAAATCAGAAAAAAGAAATATAAGACCAAAATTTGATATATAAATAACTATATATATTAACAAATTATTTGATAGTTTTATTAAATTAATACAAATTTATTATATTTATTTAATAGAGCAAAAATATATTTAGATTAAAAAATAGAAAAGTGATAAATGGAGAGAAATGAGAAAGGACTTACCATCAAATTATTAGTTGAAAAAAGAAAAAATATAAAAAAAAGAGTAGAAGAAAATTTTTTATTAATTTTTTAGCTAATTAAATTGGTCTTTCACCCATTTTCTTTCTCAATTATTTTTTTAAATTAATAAGAGTATTTTTTTTGTTTGCATGAGACACTCAATTATAGTGTCGCTATGCTATTAGACACGAACTTGAAAAATAACACATTCGAATTGTACAATTAAGAAAAGATCCTTATTAAAAAAATTGGAGACAAAATTTTATTGGACTATAGAATATGTCTCACCGAACAAAGGAATGAGACACCAATGTTAAAAAAGAAAAAAAAAACTTTTGAATTTCTCTTTATAAATCATAAATCTGACAAGACAAAACTATTAGGCTTTCATTTTTTTTTTAAAATTTAGCGGTTTTACAAATTTCAATTAAAAAAATAATATAAATAAAACCAGGTAGCTTGGAGCCCCTGACTAGGCTTTCTCTCTCTCTCTCAGGCTCCAACGGAAAAACACACGCAAAAACATTGGCTGAAGTTTGAGCATCGTTCTTCAGCGGCTAATGCAATGGACGTTTCCAAAGATCAAATTGCAATGCTTCTCGAGAATTCTCTCTATACTTCTGCTCATACACTCGTAAGTATCGTTCTCTCTCCACCACTTTTCTACTCCTGTTTTAGGGTTTTTGTAACTTCTAACATCTCAACTCTTACTATTTAACTGATGACCTTCGCAGAGTTGTTTCCTAGTTTCATCGTCCACCGTCAATATTGAGACCAATCCTAGCGTCAAAGCGGAGAACTTGGTTGGCTTTTCGAACTCGGATTTCTTTAATTCGATATGTTGCTTCAGTATTTCTCTCCTTCATTTCTTGCAATTGCTTATTGTGCATAATGTGGTAGGTTGTCCTTGGGGATGCACTGTTCCATGAGAGAGAGTACACCAGAGCAATTGTAAGTTTTTGTTCAATTTAAGCCAGGCTTCCTTGTTATCATGCTAAATATATAATCTCTGAGCTCCATGATTTGTGTTTTCTCATATTATCTTTGTTTCACAGCATACATTCAAGCAGGCATTGCAACTGTGTAAGATTACACCAAAGCAAAGTCCAACTGTTAGAAGTTCACTATCCACATCAAACAGGTCATCTTCTCCAAATTCTTCCAGCATTTCAGGAATCAATGAATATGAGGTACTTTGATATGCTCTACCCCCAGCTTTTGAAGACTAGTTGAATACATGATGAGATATTTGCATTGTTTCTAACAGGTCAAGTTCAAAATTGCATCATGCCATTGTTCGTTGAATGAAAACAGAGCTGCCCTTGTTGAGGTTTGACCTCGGTATTTCTTTCATAAGTTTCTTGATCTATCTGATAAGCTGTTTACTCTTACCAAACCATCGTACTAACATATAGACAAAGATTCTTTCAAGCCATCACTTCTGTCTTAATCTCTACACTTTTGTTCAATTAATCAAAGGAAGAAAGAGTTATATTTTTGGAATTAGCGGTAATATATTTAATTAGATTTCCATATTCAGATCAATTACACTACAATTGTCTGGTACCACATGAATTTGTAAATAATAGTGATTCATTTTTCTACTCCTTGTTTCGTAATACGGTGTTGATTACATTTATGCAGATGGAAGCAATTCCAAGCAAAGCTAGAAATTTACAAATGAATTTAATGATGGGAAAGCTATATCGCAATTCAAGACATAACCGAGCTTCCATAGGATGCTACAAAGAATGTATAAGGTCCTGTCATTTTTTATTTTAGTGCCCATGAGCCCTTGGAACAAATTCTTAAATATCTACTACACTCTCTCAGTTTCTGATGTTAGGATTGATTTTGCTCTTAGTTATGGTTTTGCCATAAAAATGGAAGCACATGCCATCCTACTAAATTTGTCATTGCAGTAAATCATATAATAACTTCACATTTGTTTACACCATTTATCGATGTTACGTTGACAGACAATGCCCATATGTGATGGAGGCCCTCACGGCCCTGGCTGAACTTGGAGTTGCTGCCAAAGATATCGTCTTTTTGTTTCCACAGGTCTGAACTCTCCTTGTTGCATTGGGATCTATATATAAAATATTATTTTATTAGTTTGTAAGTAGCATCATAATCCTATGTAATTTTATATTGGAGACAGGTGCACCTAGTTCAATTAGTTTTCTTCTCAAACAAAAGTGGAATCTGAGTGTAGATAAGCATGCAATATTCCTCATTGTTTTAGAAGACCTAATTTTTGTATTCATAGATAATTGAACAAGAATTCTAAGACCAAAATAACCATTTCCTACCTTGAAAATCAACATTACCATGTTATTGACAGTTTATGTATTTGTTGGTTTGTGCTTCTTTGTTTTCCAGACACCAGCTAGGAATGTTCGGCCCCCCTTTGATCCTTTAGATTCAAGTCGCTGGTTGCAAGTAAGTAGGAGATAGAAGATTATGCATTTTCTGTAGCACACAAAACATATACATTGCTTAAGTGGGTCGCTATCTGATTTTCTATTTCACGTACTTTTTATCTAGCATTCAATTAAATTAATTAGCTTTTATCTGGCATTCAGTTAAACTGATTAACATTTTATCTGGCTACCAAGAAAAACTCTTTCTTTGACATTGAAATTTCTCTCATTATATCACCCTTTGTGATGTTAATTTTTTTCTTATGCTTTTTACCATTTTGTTATCCATTCTACATTCAGTGAATTTTATTTGTCATGTACCATTAAGTTGTGGATTCATTTATAGAGGTGTATCTTATCCCATTCATTTCCAGTAACATATACCAATTGTTTGTATCATATATGTCTCTTCTTTGTCAATACTGAATTCCCCACACTTTTTCAGGGAGCACATGTTAACCAAATCATCACTTTGAAGAATTGTCACATGTTTATAGTTTTCTGCATAGGGTACAATATCACTTCACAGAATGCCCCAAGTCCAAATCCATGTCATGTTTCCCTAAACACAAGATTTAATATTCTCAAGAGTTGCGAATTGCAAGTGGTGTTAGATTTCCCTTTGTGTATGCTTTAATTTTATTTGAGAAACGATAAGGTCACGTTGGAGCTGAATGAGATATACCTACCAAAACAAATAGGTCAATATGGACTGTTGTGCAAATGTTTATCATGTACAGAGACATTCATTTAAACAATGCCGCGTTTTTACTTTATGTTTCTTAAATCTAATTTTTTCCCAACCATGATTGTCTTCTCTGTGCAGCGTTATGTGGAAGCGCATTGTTGCATAGCATCGAATGATTATAAAGGTCCAACATCTTCAAAATTTGTCAATAATCTGCTGGATATTTCTTTTTAATGTGTATGATTGATGTGTTGTATTTGTAGCTTTGTCTCATACATAACAACATTTTCTTTGTGTTGTACGTGTGCACACCTTAGCATAATGTTCAGAAAAGGCATTTGAAAACTAATTATCCATCAGAACTGTTGTATTGTTAGACAGTTGCTTTGTGGTGCATACAATGATGTCAATTTATTAAAGAAAACATGGAACTTGAATCATGCATTTTACCTGGAGAGATATCTGCTTGTTTTATATTTGTTGGGAAACAATTAAAGACCATGGTATCTTGTATTTGCTTGAACATGAACGCCTCAACAAAATGTAGAATTGTAGTAGCTACTTTTGGTTTCTTATACTGTGGCCCAGAAGAAAAAAAAGCTTAAAAGTGCTATTATCATCAGCTTGTGTTCAGATTATATTTAGAATCAAAGAGGGAATTGGTAAAAGAGTTGCACTTCTTTTCTCTTGTGTACTCTGAACTTACCTATGCCACAAATAATCACAAGCCTTTATATTCATGCACTTGCCATAAGAAATTTTATGTGAAATAAGATTAGAGATGACTTTCTGTTATGGTTAATGTCAGCTACTTGAAGGTGCTATGAATAGTAGTACTATCCTCTTTAATGACTTTTGATCCACACTTAATTTTCCTTGAAAAATCAGTTTTAAAAAAGGATGCTTTATGTGTTCTTCTTTTCTTTATTTTTGGTTCTAATTGTCTGAATTTTGAACCATGGCAGGTGGGTTGGAACTCTTTATGGAGCTTCTGCAACGTTTTCCCAACAACATTCATCTTTTACTTGAAATAGCTAAGGTTAGATTCTGCTGAATTTCCTCTGTCTGCAACGGTTATCAAATTTCTCTTAGTTCTATCAGTTCAGCTCTAGGTTTTCTGGTGGGACTGGTTTATCTTTTGTGTAGCCTTTGCTTTAGCTTTACAAGCTGGTAATAGTGGTCCAAACCAATACAATTTACTGTGTCAACTACTTAAAGAAATAGGAACCTAATAAGAATCAAACATTGAATAAAAATAGTCTGAAATTATCATGCAAAAGACTTGCATGAAGAACTTCCTATATAGGCACTGTTAAGACTTTACTAGGATATTCATGTATATGATTTTTTATGGTACTACAGATTTTAGTTGTTATGGGTGTCCTTTTAAGTAGCTAAGGCTGTGTTTGGATGAGGGAATTGGAGTTAGAATTCTAATTCCAATTCTATAAGAATTGACAGTAAATTACAATTCAATTCCTATGTTTGGAATAAAACATGAATTGTAATTCATAAGAGAGTTGTTTGATTTTCTTCTTATTTTTTCTTACTCATGTTAATTCCATAAGAATTCAAATTCCAAATCTAATTCCTTATTTTAAGTCCCCAAACAAACAACATAATTGGAATTGCCCCCTCCAATTCCAATGTCAATTCACCTCTTAACCAAACACACCCTAAGAGTTATTCAAGTGTTCTTTTGAGAAATTTTGGTTCAAAGATGACTATGACCAAGGTCCAGTTGGCATGTGATCTTATACCATATAAAGGTCAAAGAGAGCTCTTACGTAGTTGACTCTTACCTTGTGATCTTCAATTTTTTTTTCTTATAGTTCCTCCACCCCTTTATCATTGTTTCAAAGCTGTTTTGCTTGACTTGATTTCTTTACTACTAGCACCAAAGAGTTGTCTGCATCTACTTACATGAATTCTATGTTTAAGTAGTAACTATTTGCATTAATATTTTTGATCTGTCTTCCGGTCTATGTAAATTAATGATGAGCTTTCATCTGAAGGTTAAAGCTATAATTGGAAAAAACGACGAAGCCATTATTTGCTTTGAAAAGGTCAGTATTCATTTGATACAGTCTGTCAATTTCTAAAGGTGAAAATTTAAACAGATTCATTGCTTAATATAGTTATGAGTAATTGTCCACAGGTTCGATCAATTGATCCATATATTGTTACCTACATGGATGAGTATGCGATGCTTCTTAAGCTGAAGTCTGATCAATCAAAGCTGAATAAGTTAGTGCATGATTTGCTGAACATTGACCCCACAAGACCAGAGGTTATTGTGGCTTTATCTGTCTTGTGGGAAAGGAAGGAGGATGAGAGGGGAGCTTTATCATATGCTGAGAAGGTAAGTTTATATTATCTACTTTGGGCTTTCATTTTTTATTTTTGTTTATTTATTTTGTAGCCACTACTTCATTGTTTTCTCCAACCAGAGTATTCGAATTGATGAGAGACACATCCCAGGTTATATAATGAAGGTACTATTAATGATGAATCCCAGCTTATGAATTGTACAAAGGGCCTTAAATGAACACAGACCACATTTACTTTTAAGCTTGCAGGGTAACTTATTCTTATCCATGAATCGGCCTGAAGCAGCGGTGGTTGCTTTCAGGGGAGCTCATGAACTGAGGGCTGATCTTCGTTCCTATCAAGGTGAACTCTACAAAGCTAGCCACATAACCTAAGTGAATCACAAGCTTGTGTGATGTAGTTTTATTTTGAATATTATAAATAACCTGATTTTTGATTTGGGATAAACGACTAAAATAGCCATCATAATATTTTAAAATGTTAGAAAACATTATAGTAAAGGTATTCTAGTAGAATAATTGATTTGAATGATGATGAGATAAGGAGTTACAACCTATCGTCTAAAAAGCCCACCACATATTTAAGCTCAGCTGCTACAAGAGATTGAGATGCTTATTATGACTTAAAAAACATGTATCTATTTCAGGATTGGTCCGTTCTTACTTGGCACTTTCAAAGATCAAAGAGGCATTGCATTGTGCCAGGGAAGCAATGAAGGCAATGCCTCAATCAGCAAAGGCTTTAAAATTAGTTGGGGACGTTCATGCTAGTAACTCCAGTGGAAGAGAGAAAGTAAGCCTCCTTTAATTATAAACATCTTGTAGATGATGACATATATATTAGATTAGGCTTGAACAAGTCATTGTGTTAATATTCTCCAAAGAAAAACCCTGGTCTAAAAAGAGATCTTTTACAAGATTTTCTCCATTGAAGACTGCAATCTTGATCTTTGAGAATATAATAGCTGGGATGAAAAAAATGTCAGGCAAAGAAGTTCTACGAGTCAGCCCTGAGACTGGAGCCTGGGTATCTTGGGGGTGCATTGGCATTGGCTGAGCTCCATGTAATGGAAGGGAGAAATGGAGATGCGGTGTCTCTGCTTGAGCGATATCTCAAGGATCGGGCAAACGATTCGCTTCACGTTAAGCTTGCCCAAGTATGTGCTGCCACAAACATGTTGCAAGATTCTTTGTCACACTACCAATCCGCACTAAGGTTATTATAATCATCATCATCATCATCTTTGGTTTCTACTTTCTTTTATCCTTAGTTGTTTTTGCAATTTGTTAACGAGGCTTCTTCTCTGCTGCCTGCTTGGTGGATGTTTTAATTATTTTTTGAAATAGAATCAACCCAAGTAATGAAGCAGCCAAGAAAGGATTAGAACGGCTAGAGAAACAAATGAAGGTTAGTCTGTCATATATACCACCACCATGATGATGTGTTAAAAATGTTGGGGCTAATAAGGTAATTTTGCAGGGAATGGATCCCGATGCTCCCGAAGAGGACGATGAAACTGAAGTGGATGATGTAGATGGCGATCAAATAGAGACCGATCTTCTATGATATACAATGATGATCAGTTTTTGTTTTATGGAGGGTGCACAAAATGAGACACCCAGCATGCAACCGTTTGACAAACAAGGTGTGTATGTGTTTTACACTTTTCTTCTCCTACGCTCGGCTCTGTTCACTCTTTAGCCTAGAAAATTCGAAAGGATTGATCTGCTTAATATTATATATGTGTGTATTTTATGTTGTTAAGAAGAAGAATGATGATCATTTTTCTTTGAAATACATGTTAACTCTGTTATTTGTTCGCATTCACCAATAACCAACCTCACCCTGATCAACCCATCAAAACCACCTCAATATTATTCTTAGCTAAGTTTCAGATCCTTACATTTTACCTTTATAAATCCTTCATTTCTTGCCGCAAGCTGATTACTTAAGCCAGACTATCATCCTTTTCTCATACTTAAGAGATCAGTTTTTGTATTCCTTGTCTCATTTGAACATGAATAACCTATATCATTTGTCGTTTTGAATATAAACAATGATTAAGCGAGGAATAGAGCATCCTCTACCACCTATCATTTAATCTTCTTGTTTTTTAATATGAAAAATGGTTCATCCCAGAATATAGCATCCTCATCCACCTATCATTTAATCTTGTCGTTTTTATTATGAAGAATGATTCATCGGAGAATATAAAAATATATATGAAAAATTAAAACTTTTACATTAAAATATATTTCAAATTATAATTTATTATTCACTTAAACTGAAAGTACAATTCTAGGGTTTAGGGTTTAAATATATATAAATAAATTATATTTAATTTTAAAAAAGTATTAAAATTTTAATATTCAATTTAAATTTAATTTTCATAACATACAATGTTATTTTATTTGATAAGAAGAATAAATAAAGATATTAGTTATAGTGGGGATAATATTTATTGAATAGTTTAATATTATTACACTTTTCTTTTTAATTTGAATGATTCAAATTATATTTAATTTGTATTAATTAATAAAATAATTTAAAATACAAATGGAATAAATTTAATATGAATGAGATAAAATAGAATAATAATTTTTGAGTTTAATATATAAATATTACTATTTTACTTTTCATAGTTTTGTGTAATTTAAAAAAATATTTTGTGATTAACTAAATTAAAATATTTAAAATAGTGTAATAAACAAAATTTATTTTCATTTAAAACCCTATTGAGTTGTGCACATATACAAATATCCTATTAAAACACTACATTTGTGGCTATAAACGGATTGCAAAGCACTTACAGGGATACAAGTAAATAATTAAGGTTTCCTATTTTATATAGTTTATTGAACTAAGTTAGATTTAAAAATATATATATTTGAAAATAAATAAATAATTAAGTAATTTTAAAAGAATAATTATTAAATAAATTTAATTAACTAGTTACTTAAATTAAAGGATAAATTGTTTTATTTTTTAATAAAATGACACTACATATTTTTCTAAAATAAAAAAACAATTTAATTATGAGAGATTACTAATCTTTTTCATATTTTAGAAGGAATGTAGAGAAAATAAAAAAAAGTATAATCAAATATTAAAAAGTAGAATGACACTATACATTGTTTAAATATTTTTCGATAAATTTAAATAGTTATGAAATTTGGTGATATTTAAAAATGGATCATCAAGGATTATTTGATTTTTGGTTTTCTGACAAAATAAATAATTTTTTTAAAAATAATTTAGCACTATTTCATTAAAACCAAAAAGTGGGAGATGGTCAAAATCAAAGTTAGACAACCTCTAGTTTTGATTAAAGAATGATAAACAACGACTCTAGAGTATCTGATTGTAAACAAACAAACAAACAAAGATTACAGTAACAAACAACAAAAACATACAAGGCATACAGTTTTAAAATTTTGATTCTGTTGTGAACTCTCTCTTTTACTACTCTTACACTGATTTCAAAACCCAATTTGCATTCCTCGAATTCTAGCGATTATATTTACGTCGCATCCTCACCTGTTTGGCTCTAGGCTTTACTATTGGTGATTGAACTATTGCATATGATCATGTTTGTTTGTGAGCTGCACATTCATTGGCTTCAACTTTGCCTGAGTTGTTTCGATCTACTTTTATAGTATTCTCTTCACTTTCTTCCAATGTTTTTCTATCACTTCCATCTTCTAATTTTCCATTGCTTTCATCCCCTAACTCTTCACATTTTTCTTCTTCTAATTCTTCTTCATTTTTATCCTCTAATTCTTCTTCCTTATCTGATTCTTCATCTTCTCTTTCCTCTGATATTTTATCTTCTCCTTCTTCTGAATCCTCAACATTTTCATCATCTTCTTCTTTATCTTTAGTTTCCTCTACATGCTTTCCAGTTCTTGATTCTTCAGTTTTATTTTTCTAAACTTATTCATTCTATTCTGCTCTTGAAAGGCTATCCTTCTGTTTTTGAACTTTCAAGATTTCTTACAGTTCTTCAATTGTTTTTTCACATTGATTACTGACATGTTCAAAAGTATTGCAGAATGCACATCTGTTTGACCTCAATTCATATGAGATATCCATGACTGTGGGCTTACCTCTTCTATCAATAACTGTCATTTTTGCTGGTATAGTACTTCTAGGGTGCACTTCAATGTTTATCCTAGCATATGTGATGTGTTATCTTTCTTCCGTGATTGGGTCCATATACAATGGTTTTCCCAATAGACTAGTAAAATGACTAAGTGCTTCTGCATTGTACATATGAGCCGGAATGTTCCTTAGTTTGAACCAAATTTGATCCGTTTCTTTCAATTTGATACGTAAGTTCATTTCTTCATACCATCTTTCCATTTCATGTAGTTTGACCCAACATAGGAATGTCCCAACTTCAGAATATTCTCCAGATTTGTTCCCTGCTTGAACTTCAGGAAATAAAGATCATTGATATTTGCAGGTACCTTTATCAGTCCAATGTGCTCCTATTGCTTTAGCAAAGCATCCTTAGTGACGAGGAAAGATACACAATTTTTTTTATATAGTTACCAACAACTACATATTCCCACTCTTTAATGCATTTCTTTTCAATTTCAAGGGGTAATTTAAATTCAAAAGGAGATTTGAGAATCTCAACCTTTAGTTTAAAATCCCCCAAATAAATTTTGCCTTTGTATTGTACCTGAGTTTCAATTTTCTGTTTAGTGTTTTTTCTTTCAGACTTCATATACTTTCCAATTGGAGTTACTTCTGATAGTGTAAGTCTTGATTTTTGGGCACTTCATTAGCTCCCGCATTGTCTCTACAGACCAACTAACTATCTTATCATATTTTTTTTTAGTAAATTTCAGTTCTGAAGATAGTGAATATTAAGTTGGGCTATGGACTTTTTAATTTTTTTCTTGCTAAGAACAATCTCTTCTTTCTTTTCTTGAAACAACAATTTGTAATTTGATTCTTTAGTCCGTAAAGATTGACCCTTTCATTATATTTAACCCTCCATTTTCCATCTTTGTTAACTTCTGCCTAAACACTTTTTGTCATTTTAGTTTTTTTATGAGAATTTTATCTGTTTTCCTTCTATTTTATTTCAACATTCTCAGAACTTTTTTCTTCTCTATTTCAGCATTCTCATAACTTTGTTTCTGCTTTGTTTCAGCCATCACTTTCTTGCATGTATCGATTTCCACGAATTCTTTTACTTCTTTCGCCTTATTTTTGTTCTTTTTCCCCATTGTTGAAGAGAAGAACACATTCATAAAGTAGAGTAAATGCATAAACAGGGCAATTCAGAAACCCTAAAGATTTAACGACTAAATCTCTTCGAAAGACAACCTTCCGAAAACACCCAAAATTAGAGAACTAATCGACACTCGCAACTAGGAAACAAGGGTCCAGAAAAGCTATCGATGCAATTCTAAGAGATTTAAGGTTAGTGTCACTTACTTCGTGAATCGTGTCGTTCGTGCCGATCGTGTTTCAATCGACGAACGACGTTTATTGCTTTCCTAGTGATCCAATTGAATATGACATATTATCCACTCTTCTAGTCTAGCAGGAAAAAATAAACAATTTTGTTAAAAACTATTTGGGATTTTTTTAAGTTGAATTATCAATTTTTTTATATATTTAAAATTTAATAAAATTAAATGAATAAATTAAGTGTTTATTTATAGTTATATCATTATTAAAAAAAATACAATTAAACCACCCTTAAGGCTTGTTTGATTGATGTTGGTTATTTGGGGTGGGGGGAAATCAAATAAAACCCTGATTGATATTATCCTATCGATAAACTTCTAGTTACTTAATTGGCTTCTAGTTCTGCCCTTGAACTTTTCCCTCGTCTAGAAGTTTTAACCAAACTATAAAGGAAATCCCTAACATGATGCTTCACTAATTTCATCTTCAATTCCTTTCTTCTTGATTTGTAAGTACAAATGGCTTCACTAATTTCATCTTCAATTCCTTTCTTCTTGATTTGTAGGTACGAATGGATAAAAAATTATATTAAAATGTTATATTGAGTTATATAAAAATTACATTACATTATAAAGAAATTAATATAATAATATAATATTTAATAATATTTTACAGATATATTATTATATATTATAACATCTCTATTAGTAAAATGCTGCATCTATCTTCTGCTGCTTACAATGATGTGACATACTCGACCACAAAGATTTCATAATTGTAGGGATTAACAAAACGTATCTAAATAGACGGGATAAGATAGCTAACTATACTTACTTAGAGAGAAATAGCTCCTAAGACCTTCTTCCTTTTACGGGATCTGATTTGATGCGCGAGAATAGAGAGTGAGTTGAATTAGGAATATCCCACTTCCAATTAGATGTGTTAAGCATATTGTTTGGTTGCATTTGAATGGAAACTCAAGATGGAAAAAGAAGATGAACAACATGAGATTAAAGTCGAAACTGTGAAATGCTGATGTTATGTTCTTTAAACTTCATAAACATGTGAGTGTTGAAATCCATAAATTGACGTGATGGAAGTGTGCTGAATGATAAACGAATAATGTAAAATCTCATGGGAGTTGAATGTTTGGTGAAACAACAATCGAAAATAAACTCTGAAGTTACTCGTGAGTCTCGAGCCAACAATGAGATGACAATGTGTTGTCTAAATAAGAAAAACAATAAAGAAAACATAATCCCATGGACATAGAATGTTGGAGTGAAACTACACATGAAAAAAAGAATCCATAATAACGAAAAATGACAGTGTGTTGCCTAAGAAGAAAATCAGCGAAAATATGAATATAAACTATTAGGGTAAAACAACAACCGAGACAACAAACTCAAAGTATATGATAGCTGAAAAAAATAAGACATCAATAGACAGGGACATATCCAAAATTCTAAGTTAGGGTGGTTTAAAAAAAGTAACGAGAAAATTTTCGATTAAAATGAGTAAATAAATGTATGTTTTTCCATTATAAAAAAATTTGATAAATAAATAGTTAATTAAATTAAAAACTTTGAAGAAATTATGGGGTAATGTCATATTTTTACCGTATATATATATATATATATTGATGAAAAACTACCACTTTAAGAATGAAAACAGAATAATAGCAACCGTAGTAAAATGCAGAACAATAGTGTAAAAGTAAGAAAAATGAAATAACGACACAAAAATCTTACCTAGGTTCAGACCAACAATGTTCTACGTCCTGTTTTCGGAGAATCGATTCAATAGAGTTATAATAGAGATTACAAACTCTAACTCTCTCTGTTTGTTCTAAGTTTTTAGTCTCACACAATCTTCTCATTTACAATATATATATATATATATATATATATATATATATATATATATATATAGGCTTTTAGAATTCATAACTTAGGTAAAAGATCAGGTGATATCTTTGACATTTCTACCATGATATGATCTCATGGCGATTTAGTTGACATTTCCATAATAATATGATTTGATTGACATCTTCACCATTATTTGATTTCAAACATTGAGGCACACCAAATTGGGTCTCAAAACCCTAGGCCCAATTCCACAAATTCTCCACACTGCCTCTATGTCTATTGTCAAACGAATGAGCCTCATCACCAAGAAAACCCTATAATCGATCCTTCTTCTTCTCCGATTACGTTACAACCTTTGTGACGTGAATCAAGTCGTAACATTTTCGAAACTTGATTCTCGTCACCAACTTCATGGCCATATCTGCAGGATTCTCATATGTGTGAACCTTCTCCACAACTATCGCTCCACTCTCTATGACATCTCGAATGTAGTGAAGTCGAATGTCGATGTAATTTGTGCGCTCGTGAAACATCGAGTTTTTGAAAAAGTGTATGGCGCTTTGGTTATCACAAAACATCTCCATTTTATCGTGCTTCACCCCAAATTCACCCACAAGACCCTTCAACCTAAGTGCCTCCTTAATTCCCTCCGACACAACAATATATCGACCTCTATTGTTGAAAGGGCAACTACAGATTGTAATTCTGCTTTCCAACTTACCAAACATCCAAATAGGGTAAACACATATCCCGTTAGGGACCTTCTCTAATCCAAGTCACTTGCAAAATCAACATCAACATATCATCACATATACCCACCTGTTTAAAATAAAGACCAACATCTAAGGATCCCCCAACGTAACGGAGAACCCAATTCATCGCCTACCAATGTTCTTTCCCCGGGTTCTCCATAAAATGACTAACAAGACTAACCGCGTGAGCAAGATCGGGTTGCGTTCATATCATGAGATACATTAGGCTCCCGATGGCACTCACATATGGAGTGTTTGCCATTCTCACATTTTCCTCTACGATATTCAGTGATATCTTTGAGGAGAGCTTGAAATGAGTAGCTAATGAAATTTGAACCACCTTAGCGCCAAACATCCCAAACTTGGTGACCACTATTCGGAGATAGTCACTTTAAGACACGAACAAGGAGCCTTTCTCCCGATCCCGCTCAATCACCATCCCCAAAGTTTTCTTTTGGTCCCATATCCTTCATCTCGAACTCACTCCCTAACTAACTCTTGACCTTGCGAACCTCTTCCTTATTTCCCGATGCGATTAACATATCATCCACGTATAACAATATGAAGACCTCACAACCATCAATCCACTTGAAGCAACCACCCCTTGATTCTTGAGTTTTTCCACCAATTCCCATGTCTCGATTTTGTCTAGCGATTCATTCTCATCCGCCTTAGCACAATTCCATTCAATTCTCTTCTTTCTCTCCATCGTTTTTCTAAACGATCTCAACTCTGAATCTTGTACCTCATCTTCCATAAGGAATGCAAAAGCCTCCAAATTGGAGTAGCCAAAACTCTTCGTAACTCAAGTTGTCCTACAGTCTCAATCTCGTGCTAACTGGTAAGAGCTAAGGTTATCTTCTAGATCTGTACCTTCCTCCTCTACATGTCTGTCTGTTTTATTCTCTTTACTAGCCTTCCCTATGTCTACATATTCTTCACTAATCTCTCCTAGGAACTCCACCTCAAATTTGGTCCTCTCTCTAGCGATTTCCCTAACTTTGACTAACTATTAGGATCAGAAACAACGATAGAGACGGGGGTCTAACTATGTTGAACGCTCATACACTTCGTTTGATATTAACTATGTTAAAAGTTAATATCCGTTTCTATTTTTCGTAATTTGTCACAAACTCTTGAACGAAGTTCAAGTGCGAAAATGTTTGTTTAGACTTGAAACGGTAGGTGAATGAGATTGAAAATAAATGAACACAAGAGACAAGAGATTTTATGGATGTTCGAAGTAAAAACTCCTACGTCACCCCTTCTTCTCAACCTTGAGAAGGATTCCACTAGAAGATTTTATTTGAATAGTACCTCTACACAAATCCATTCAGAATCCATGTCTTAAACACTGCATGTTTCCGAACTCCTAGAACACAACACTTTGTTGAGAATAAACAAATTCTATCAACTTACAATACTAAGGACTCACACAGAATAAACAGTATGTAATACAACTTTGACTAGGTGATTGAATCGTAGGCTCCTCCTCTTCCTTGGAGCGCTTTAGTAGCGATATCACAAAGAATGCGATACTCACACTTCGTGTCCTTTTTCTTTCCGCTGCAGCTGACCGGGACATCGCTGTCGGAAAAATGAGATTTCATTGTGGACAATACATTTGATGGAATCGCCTTAGAAATCCATGCCCTTTGTCGGGAGCTTCAAAATATTAACGAACATTTCTTTAGTAAGAGTGAACTCCGTATCATTCACCATGGCATGAATGGAATCGTCGACAATCTTCGCTGAGTTAAAGAAAGCCCATACTTCTTCATCGTAGCTTATAAAGGGGCCTTCCAAAAATTTTCTGAGGCCGGAAGCTTCGATAGATCATAATAGTGTCGACATCTCCGATATTCTGATTCATAGATCACTAGTGAAAAACCGTTCAATAGAGACAATAAATACCATTGTTATTGCTCAACTTACCGTGGTCATGATCCTACTAATGTTGATGTTGATGCTGACACCTTTTCCCAAAGGTACCTTCAGATGTTCAAGAACCTAATTGAGTTGGACTAAGAAGGCCACACTCTATTTCTATGGCACATACACCATTCGATATGGCCACCATGATCTCGAATCTCTCTTGGGTGTAGGCGTCGAAAGACCCTACTTTCTCTTGAAGAAACTTGGCAATGATATCGTTAAGAAGACAATACTCAAACTTGAGATTCTTCTTCTTCCCGAGATAATCAACATGACCGGAGATGTCAGAAAAGAGAGATTTCATCTCTGAAACATCCTTGGATGGAACCTCGTCAAAGGCGGTGAGGCCTTCTACCGGGAGCCCAAGAATCTAGGCAAAAAGAGCTTCAGTGATAGATATGTCAGCGCCCTTCACCGTTGCAGAAATATTGTCACCGACCAGCTTCGCCGATTCAAAGAACTCACGAACCTCGAAACTTCTCAAGGAAGAACACCTCCAGGGTTTTGAAC